>NW_009230254.1:0-881 GCF_000690835.1 Fulmarus glacialis
ACAATGCAATTGCTCACCACCCAACGACCAATACCCAAAAAAACCGATCACTACTTCCTGGATCACGCCCCCTATTTACATACTGAGCATGACATCATATGGTATGGAATACCCTGTTGGCCAGTTGGGTTAGCTGTCCTGGCTATGCTCCCTCCCAGCTTCTTGTGCAGTTGGCAGAACATGGGAAGCTGAAAAGTCCTTGACTAACAGGGCATTTAGCAACAACTAAAAACATCAGTGTGTTATCAACATTCTTCTCATACTAAATCCAAAACGCAGCACTAGGAAGAAATTTAACTCTATCCCAGCCAAAAACAGGACACACAGGTGCTTGGCCAACTAACTCATGAACAAACTGCATTTGGCCTTTGAAATGTCTTCATTTCTCCCACAAGCTGTGACACGTGCAGTACAGACAGCTTCATCTGAGTCAGACACCTCTGGGCCCCATTTGTAGTCATCAGAAAGAAATGGGCTCTTCTAGAGTATGAATTTTCTAGCCTGGTTTTGGATGAGAGAGATCTTCTTCCAAATGTCTAATCCAGGCAATATAAGCTTACGAGTGATTGTCTCTAGCTACATGAACATTGCATATTCCTTTCCCAGCTATCATGAATGATTTAGGCAAACCCTTCCGAGATTTCTCTTCCCAACAGAAGGGTTAGTTAGTGCCTTGTATCCAGGACTCAGTATTTCTTGGGTAAGAAGACCTGTAAATCACAAGCCAGGGCTTCATCCAACCCATACTGCTTCTGCATGGAGTGGGTGCCTCAGAAGTAAGCTGAATGCCAGCACCAAGTCAAAGTAATGGAAAAGGGGATTCAACAGGATGCGTTAGAACACACTCTGAGCTCCCCACCATAAAGTGGAGGTATAAGGGA
>NW_009230254.1:899-23399 GCF_000690835.1 Fulmarus glacialis
CCCCTCCCGGCTCTTGCTAGCCTTCAGCATTATATTGGTGGGTCCTCCTCTTCTCTGTTAATTTGCTTCCCTCCCTTCCCAGATAGCTGTGCTTCCTGGGAGGAGAGCAATTGCCTCTCACTAAGGTCTGCATCCCTTACTGTGGTGCTCCTAGCTCTCAGCTGGAACCTATACATGTTTTAATGCTCCAAATAATAAAAAACAGGCTAGAAAGGACAGAAGTCTAACACATCATCTGAGCGCACAGATTCCTCAAAGGATAATGCAGAAACCTTCCCCAAGTAATTCCACCCCCTGTCCTCATCTCTATCACTTCTTAATATCTCCATTTTTCATCAAAACCTTCTATTTGCCTAAAACCACAGCTCTCATGTCTGGGTTAATTCTATAGCAGTGGATCTCATTTGTATGTAAAAATATACCAAATGATGTACCACTGTTTTTAAAAAAGCTTACTCTGTTTTCATCCTAACAATTTTTTCCTCCTACTGTCGGGCAGCTATTACTGTAACAGCTGTTTAATGTAAGAATAAGAAGTACCGATAACTGGAAGAAAACCTGTGAAACAGCACCCTGCCAAAAACAAAAACATGACGTTTTCCCTTCCTCCCAAACCATTGCAAACCCAATAGTTTCTCACATACTGCCAAGCCACTACTCTAAAGGGTTTGGTGGAACACCATTGCTGGTTTCCCCTGGTGTAGCAGAACAGCTGGCCAGCACAGGAAAAGGCTTTTTCAGAGTCAGGCACCAAAAGGAAGTTGTGTCATCGAACTCTGGACATCTGTGGTACGTGTTTGAGCATTGAGTGACTTGTCTAGTCTCCCCTTTGCAGTACCATGGAGATAAGTGGGCATTTGTAGAGCACGTGTCCTTTTTTTTGAAGTCTACCTTCAGGTGAGATGAATTGTGCCCTGGAAATGTTTGAGGGGAGTCATTATAAGGGGATTTATGTGTGTGCTCTGTAAATGTTTCATTCCCACCCTGACATCACATTTAGGCACCCATCTTAAGCATCTCCATCCTCATATAACAGCTGTTGGCCCAGAGAAGTGAGCTGGACACAGACGGTGAAGCACTCTTCCATTCAATGGAGAGGTCCTCTTCCATTCACTGCCAACAGAGAGTGTTTCAGGGACATAAATAAGGTCTCCACTGGCTGTGCAGAAAGCTCGAGCATTTGAGTGCTCACTAATGCCAAGGGAGGAAAGGAATAGAGGCCACAGATAGGGAAACACCAGGGACAAACGTGAGATGGAAAAGGGCCCCTCAAGACCCAGTGCGCTGGTCTGGGAGTCACCGCTCACCAGGAATCACAGGCAAAACGTGTCTGAAACCCTGCCCCTTTCCTCTAAATTCAGCACCTAAGTCCTGTCAAAATTTCTTCAGTGATCCAACCCTTGAAATGTGAATGATCTTTTAAGGCAAAATATGAGAATTTTCTCTGAAAGCAGCTGGTTAATGTTTTGCCGTCCTCCTACGTGAGTGTTAACTTTCCTTTTAAGCAGCTAGTCCTAAAATTATACTCACTACATCTTTTTTTTCTGAATTAGAGAAAATTGTTTCCCAAATTAAATAGATGCCTAACAAATCACTACATTAAATAATGTCTTCTAATATTCATTATGAAGCAGGCTGTTTGCTGAGAACAGCACATGTGCTTTTAATGCTCTTACAACCTGCATACAACAGTAAATATCCCCATAATTCAGATGCATTCACTCTTTCAACTCTTTCTGCATGTTTGTGAGCTGGAATAATTGACCTTCTCTGCAAACATCACTGCCAGGATAGACACAGCCTGGCAACCTACTGAAGTTGTCAATTGGCTCCTGTTGTGTTTGCTGTCTGGGGATCTTGCAGACAAAGCCTGCCAAAGTGAACAGTTTTCTGTCTTATAATGCCAAGATCCCACAAGGTTTTTGTGAAAGCAAAGGTTTGCCTTCCGTGCTTTCCCCCTCCTGTATTACATCGTATAACTACTTCATGTTTTGGGAACTCAGCTCCTCCTTTGGAGATTTTTGAACTTTGGTAGTGGTAAAAATCTAGTAAATGGTGTAGCCGCTGTCACAGGCCACACATCTTGGCAGATGTCAAGGCCATGATGCTTCAGCTGTTTTTGCCAGAGGACAGTTGGGATGTGGAAGTCTTCAGGTATTTATATGGAAATCACACTGTGATTTCCTGATGCTAATTATAAATGCATCTGTTAAATTTGCAAATTAAATTGTTAAATTTGAGCAATCATTCTTAGGCATTCAAAGGGGACAATTCTGAAGCGGGATTTTGTTAAGTCCTTTACATGAAATCTTGAGACTGAGCCTGTGCAGTCCAATGGATGGCTAGGAAAAAAGGATAGCTAATAATGTGGGTTTGATTGTTTGGGGAGAGGGGTTGAAGGTTATGTCTTTCTCTGGTTTGTGCAACTGCCATGGGTGATTGCAAGGCAGATGGGTTGACTGTAATTTCTAGAATGGATGGGTGTAAAACTTGATAAAAAGCCGAGTGATTAGAGGCACTTCTCAGCTAATGACAGTCAATTAATTCTAATCTCCAATGAGTGGCAAAGAAAATAATGGATTCCTGCTAACATAGATCAAATGACTTTCCTCTTTGCCTTGCTGAATAAAGCAAAGAGTGAAGAGTATCAGAGCATAATTCAGAGACAAGGCTGCTGAATCTGGAGCATCTTGTTTGTGTTTACCATGAGACACTTTGTGCATACCTGGTCCCACCACTTGCTCATCCAATTAGGCAATTAGGACCCAACACTTCAGTCTTCCCGAATCTCCGGTTACTATGGAAAAAATACCTTGGTGATACCTTCTTCCCTGCAGCATGTAACATTACTATGACATTGTCATCTCACGGGATGGTGGACTTCAGATTTGCCCTTGGCCAAAGCTACTACTTTTCTTAGTAAGTCTCAGACTCCCGTCAGACACTCACAGGATAACCGCTTCCAAATACCTTCCAGGGGGATGGCTCTGGCACAGCAGAACAAGTCTCTACTAGACTGAGGAACAGGTATTCAGCTGTTTCATGGCTCCTCTGCATCCCCTTTGAAAAACAGGCAAAGCTTCAAGTAAGAAATAGTATCTGCCCTTGGGGCAGGCAATGGCAGGACCCTTCTGAGAAGGGGACCACAGCACCATTACCTACTTGGCATCAGTCATGCAGGGTTGACACTGCTGGGATACTTCAGAGGTAGCTCCAGAGGCTCTCAGCAGACCCTAAAGCTGGACACTGGCAGGAGACTCTAATATCCAATCTCCAATACCCAGTTCAAGGGCAAAAAATGAATCCAGGAGCTGCCCTCCTCAGTGGAGTTACTATGGGCAAAGCTTTCCACAAATGGACCTTTGCTCTCACATTGTCCGGGCTTTGAGACGAGAGGAGACAAGAGTTTGGCATGTTTTCCCTAAAAAGCTCTTCTCTCTGCAGAAACGATGTCACTAGAGCTGAAAAATTTCCTTGGAGGTTTCCAGGGGAACCTCTGGAGATTTGTTGGCTGTGAGCTCAGGAAGCCTATAAACAATAATATCTGCACTGTCAGCTCAGACCGCCCAGGCTTGACTCACCAGGGCACAGCACCGTGCAGCATCGCCCCACTCCGGCTGGTGGCTCTGGGTGGGCCAGCTGTGCCACCTGCCCAGCTGTGCCACATTTTCAGGATCCACCTTGCTCCAGGATCAGTTATCAGCTGTCTTACCAGCTTCTGGGGAAAAAACAGTGTGCTATTCCCAACTGGGATCAGAGGAAATGTCAGGGTATGTGCTGTCTAGCACTAATTAGCAAGTAATTAGTTCCTAACAGGGAATGTTATGTTGAGCATGTCAGCTGTGTTCATCACCTTTTTGGAGGCTTGATCGTGAACCCACAAAGTTTAACAAACAAACAGCCTTTTTCTCATACAAACTGGCTGGCACATGCCATTTGAAATGAGGACAGAGCTCAATAGGGATCTCTTTCTGAGAGCACCTTAGGTATATAAGGGAGGCCAGATGGAATGAAATAACTCAGAAGAGCTGAGACATCACATACCTGGGAGCTTCTTAATTTAGTTTTTTTAGTACCATGGAAAGGTGTTTTTCAAGGCCCTTTGCTACTAAGGTCTCCTTCTTGATCACACATCCTCCCAGCAGACAGTGAAAAGAATGGAGAAAAGCTTTACATTTCTTGGTCATCACCAAACAAACAGAGATAACCAGAATAGCTCCTCTAAAAAGATTAGCACTGCACACCCCTCCCTGTATTTTCAGCCTACTAATTATCAGCATTTTTCTCCCTGTCATCTTACAAAAACATTCATTACCATGCGACATGGCTTTTGTTGAATGGTGTTAGTACGTGAATGCAGTCCGAGACAATGCGGGAAAAGTAGAGTTGGCAAGATCATGCTCTCCTCCCACACTCCTGCAATTACTGTAGGTCAAATAAAGAAATAGGAGGCAGTGGTTGCAAACACGGTTAAATGTGACTTGCAAATGCAGAAACAGAGACGTGTGGGGCCTTTGTGCGAAACGTCCAATGCACAAAGGTTGGAACAGCTGGAGGGAGGAAAATTCAGTCAGAAGTAAATATCTGGCAAGTAGCTGTCTCCATCTGAGTTAGCCACCTTCAGACCTTCTGAAGTCAGCAGAGATCTAGTCAGTTTGGTCAGGGGGTCCTGAGGCACAGTTCAGACATGAGCCAAAATAGGCCAGATGAATCATGATGTGAGAGTGACTATTTTCTCCTTTGACGACAAAGGAGTCTACAGTGATTAACTCAGCTGTACACTTTGTTAGGATGGACAGTTGCTTCCTATATATTGGCTCTCTTTTACTAGTGTCTTGATTTTTCTCACTATCTCAACCACTTGATTACCTCTATGCAGTGAGAGTAAACACTTCTGATGTTCCTGAGAACCTCAGTTATTCTGTTTCACTCACTGCTACATCGCTTGAAATCAAGTTATTATGGGGAATCTCAAGTTTCTTTGAAAGAAAAAAAAAATAATGGAAAACCTTTTCTTTTAATCTTTTTTAACAGGTTTCATGATTTTAGAAAGAGGTTTAAAAAGCTTTTAAGCATTGTTTGGTTTTTTTTTTAAGCTTTGGCATGTTCAAACAGCATCTCTAAGGAGCAGCTGACATGAGCCCAAGTCTGACTGGTTTCACAGGTCCTGTTACCTTTGCTTTGAGGAAAAAAACAGTTCTCCATCTACTGACAAAAATATACTGAGAAATTTTAAATCCTGACAAGTATCTTCGTTGCTGATTGATGTTTTTTCTCAAAAAGAGGTCAAAGTCTACAAGTTACCAAAAGAATCAGCTTGTCAGACACTTGCCAGAAGCAATGTCCTCACTTGGGTCATCCAGTGATTCCCCAGGAAAATGCTCTTTTCTGCACCTCTATCAGTGAGCAGAGAGGTCTCCTGAGTGTCCCCATATGTGAGAATTACATTGTAATTACATGTAGTTTTTGTCCACTGCAAGGACTCAAAGGATATACACAATGCAAGTGAAAATAACTGGCTGTGAGGACTTTTGGAGCACACAGAAGTAAGGTCTATATTTTGCATGTGCACAGCAGATCAACACGTACACTTTTACTCATATCAAAGAAGATTTAAATTAGGTGTCTAAATGTAGGTGTTGCCTTTTGCACAGCCTTGAGGTATTCAAGATACCCACACAGGGAAGAGAGATATGAGACAGAGCCTTTGGAGACTTGTGCTTCCCTGGAACAGAAGTTGGAACCTGCTGGGGTAGAGCATCTCAAAAGACATTAGATATTTATGTTTAATGCACAGAGCCAACGCCACACTATCGTTCTATATCAGCCTCACAGACATCAATGAGACCCTTTGCAGACCAAGACTAGGACTTCATCTCACCTCCCTTTGGTGGTCTAGATGTCTAATCTAAGACAGATGTCCAGGGTCCCTGTAGAGTCAATGGAGAGAAAAAGGATGCTCTAGAGGACATCTCAGCCCACTTATCTTCAGCACATTATCTTGAGGTGGGGTAAGCCTTTATGTCTTCTATTGACAACAGAGGGACCCTAATGACTACTTAAAGCAAGACTGCCTCAAAAGTCTGAAGTTAGCTCAGGTCACCTGTATCCCAGTGTGCTGCTCAGCATGAGCAAAGCTATCAGGAGCTACTCTGTAGCAAGATGCAGCAGACCTGGAAGGAAGAGGCAGGGCAGCAAGAAGGAGGAATATAGAGGCGGAACCTGGAAATAGTCTACAAGCACATGGCTGGGATTTCACCTCTGTGGATTGTTTCCACTTTGCAAAGCAGCCTGAAATACGCTCTACTAAATAGACACAACCCAGCACCCCTCACAAAGAGAACCTTTAGGAGCTCATTACCAAGCAAAGTCTCTGGCAGCTGATTGCCAGTCGGTTTGCTTGGTAATTAACTTTCATCACCCAGCCCATGATACACCAGCGACCAATGGCTTCGTATGAAGAGCACTGCTCAGTGTGATTACACCAGCCACTCTCGCAAATAAAATCACACACTGTGAGATGCCGTAGAGGCCGGTGAGGTTGTATTCATCAGGAGCAACAAGAGAAAAAGGGCTACACTGCGTGGTTAACCACACCATAGGATCAGAAGGACAGGATTCATTATGAAAGAAGCTTCTTTTAGTGGACAGACTGAGGTGGCATTAGAAAGACTGTGACAAATTCTGCTTCCTCCTGAAAGAAACACTGGGATTTACTGACTGGGGAGGCTGGAGCTTCTCCATCACTGGAGGTTTTTAAGCAGGTGTTAGAGAATGCAGAATAATGTGAGCAATTCATTTCACACAAGAAAGATTTAAAGACAGGTTTATTTGTATAAAGATATCTTCATGCAAAAACCTGGAGGCAAAAGAAATGTAGTGGCACTGCTTCCAGTGAGGAATATGCCAAGGTAGCACAAAAGAGAGGGATGGTCCTAGCCAGGATGAGTCACCGATTTCTGTTTAGCTTTTCACAAAGAACTGGTCACTAGTAACAATATAAAACTCTTTAAAAATCATTCTTAGAGTGAATTAAAGCACTGTGGGCATAGGAGGACAGGTCACCTATGTGTCCTGCCCTCTACCATACATAACCTAGGAAAGCAGATGGAAACTTGGGTTTAATTTCCAGCAGTCTATTAGTGCTTTACAACATGGAGAAAAATTGTTTCCCTGCTCTGGGCCTTGGTTTCCCCACCGGTGAAACTGGAGATACTGGCATTGACCTTCACTTCCCAATCCTCTGCCAGGGAGCAGCAAGAGTGGGGCATCCCTGCAAGGGCTTCAAAGGAGATTCAAAGCAGACTGAGGACTGCAGTGGTTTGTAGTACCACCACTTTAGTACTGCCTGGAAAGCTACCTGAGAAAGACTGAGGGCACGCCCATAGGGATGTTTGCCCAGGCTAGAGTGATCTGCAGTGCCGGGATGCTGGAGGGCTCCTCCATATGCAGCAGCTCTAGTTCGTATGACGGCAGGATCTCACCTTCCCAGGCCACTGTCCTGTACAAGCAGATCATAGAATCATAGAGTCATTAAGGTTGGAAAAGACCTCTAAGATCATCCAGTCCAACCATCAACCCAACACCACCATGCCCACTAAACCATGTCCCTCAGTGCCTCATCTACACGTCTTTTAAATACTTCTAGGGATGGTGACTCAACCACTTCCCTGGGCAGCCTGTTCCAAGGCCTGACCACTCTTTCAGTGAAGAAGTTTTTCCTAATGTCCAGTCTAAACCTCCCCTGGCACAACTTGAGGCCATTTCCTCTCGTCCTATCACTTGTTACTTGGCAGAAGAGACCAACCCCCCCCTCGCTACAACCTCCTGTCAGGTAGTTGTAGAGTGCGATGAGGTCTCCCCTCAGCCTCCTCTTCTCCAGACTAAACAACCCCAGTTCCCTCAGCCGCTCCTCATCAGACTTGTGCTCCAGGCCCTTCACCAGCTTCGTTGCCCTTCTCTGGACACGCTCCAGCACCTCAGTGTCCTTCTTGTAGTGAGGGGCCCAAAACTGAACACAGGATTCGAGGTGCGGCCTCACCAGTGCCGAGTACAGGGGCACGACATCAGACACACCAACTCCCATTGCAAGGATGGCACAACCACAAGCTCATGCTGTGCTGACTCCAGAGGTTGGTCCCTGGGTCAGGAAGGAAGAGAAACGCCCGTATTTCTGGGTCTGGAGGCTGAGCAGACTCCTACCCAGGGAGGATGCCCCATGATCCTCTTCAGCCTCTGGCACCGCGCTGGGCGCAGGACTCAGCGTGGGCTGTGGACTGACACTTTGCAGGGCAGACACTTGTGCAAACGGAGGGTACTGAAGCACAGCACAGACACCCACACAAATTGCCATGACAGAAGAGCTCTGACCTAAGCAGATTTGGGGGACTGGAAGATCAGAGTCTAGCATCTTCTGCCGAAGTATATCCTTCAAGATCAATGGAGAGAGCCTAGTTCCACTCCAGCAGAAACGAGTATTAAAGATCTCATTGACTTCAATAGCAGAACAACAAAGCTCTGGCACTTCAAAGGTTTCTTTTATGGTGCTTATCCTGTTAATAAGCATCATCCGTTCCTTTCAACAGAGGAGCCATCCACTGATTTCCTAACAGTGCTTTGCTCTCCAGGGACGTAGCCCGTGTTTATATAATTATGGCAGTTCGCCTACACAGGCAGAGAGGGGACTAACAGCTTCCCACTGCACAGAAGGAGCCCTGGAGAAGCAACAGGGGATTTAGCTTCCAACAAAGGCGTTGTGCTTGTGTTGAAAGTCCTCCCATTTTCAGTTGTGTGGCACAAACAGCTAACTCAGCCCAGTTCACAGAGCAGGAGATGAGTGCTTGGGTTCACACTAAATGAGACTTGCTATCACATAATTAGCATTTGTATCAGTTAGGAAGTTGGAGAAGTCCCCTGTGGAGCCCAGAATAGAGTGGCTGAAGAGCATCCATTCTCAGCATTTTTAAAGCTGGGACAACTCTTCGAGTGCAATAGCAATTTTTGTGGACTTAAACCTGTAGAAATCGGAGGTATTCAAACATCATCTGGACACGGTCCTGGGCAACCACCTCTAGGCAGCCCTGCTTGCAGGGGGCTTGGACCAGATGACCTCCAGAGGTCCCTTCCAACCCCAACCATTCTGTGATTCTGTGAAAACCCTTTAAGTACAGGAATAAACTATCTGTTGAACTTCAGTCAAAACTGGATGGCTTTCTAGGAGACAAGTGATTACTCAGAGCTTCACTTTGAGGTACATTTCCATATTATTCATTTTACTGGAGAACAAATTTGATATCACCTTGGACACCCCAGGGTTTTATATACACATGCACAAAGTAAATCTACATATGACCTATGAAAGAAATGAAAAAAGAGGTAGAAAAACAAGTCTTTCTCTGAATTCCCATCTCAGCCCAGAGCAGGGCCAGATTCCAGGGAAACAAGACACAGCCAGGCATCAATCGTGTGCTCAGATACAACACTGCCTTACAGGGCTTCACATAAATGAGGAGGAAGAAATATCCTTGGTACTTACCCTCACAGAGAGATGACCACTCACCGCTGCAGAATCACGCTGCTGTGCTCTGGCATATCCAAAGGAGCAGCTCCAGGCATGGGGAAACAGCTCTTCTGCATCACCTCTCTATGGGAAAAGTTTTTCCTTCCTCACCTACACTTCACAAGCTGCAACTTGTGGTCATCACCACTGGTTATATCACCTGCTGTTGCTGAGAAGAGTCTTTGTGACTCTCCTGCAAGTAGTTGCAGACAGCTGTTAGATCACCCTTCAGCCTCTGCTTCACCTGGCTAGATAAGCTTAGATCCCTCAACTTCTCTGAAGGCTTTCCAAGGTCCTTCTGGATTGCAGTTCTGTCAGGCCCTTAATTTTATGTCACCTGCTGATTTTCTGAGAGTAACTCTGACATTACCTAGGTCATAGGATTTAGGATCACAAGATAGTTCAGGCTGGAAGGGATCTCAGGAGATCTACAGTCCAACCAGGCTCAGCTGTGAGGGCAGAGCAGGTTGCTCAGGGCTTTATCCAGCTGGGTCTTGAAAATCTGCAGGGATGGACACTGCACTACCTCGCTGGGCAGCCTGTTCCTCATTTTAACTGAAGATCATGAACATGCTGGACCATATGGGACCTAGTGGTGACCCTTAGTGCACTCAGCTTATCACTAGCTGCTGGCTGGACACTAAGCCATTGATCCATACCCTTGGCTTATGATGTATGGTCTCACACTGCAGATTAGTACTAAAACACCCATTTATTTCTCTTGCTGTTGCTAGATGATAACAAGTCTCTTGCCCGACTCTGATGCTTGCAAACAAGCTAATTCCAAGAGCTTCAAATTAATTGCATAAAGAATGAAATCACACGTTCAAAGAGCAACGCTGCTCAAGTTGTTTCCACATCTACTCTGCCCTTGCAAAGAATTGGTGTCGAATGTCAGCATTTTGTCAATTTTGAAAGCCGGTGCTTGCTCAAGATTTTGCTTCAGGTAAAGGATTTGGTTTGCTCCAAAGAAAACGGCGAGAGCATGAGAGATGCATGAAGGTGTTTTTAATGCTATGCAGAGCTACGGCTGCCTGACAGCATGTCATAGCCCACACTGACTGAGAGGCTAACAAGGAAACAGAGCTTTTTTCATTCCCGGCCCTGTTTTCTGACCTTTAAAGCATCCTCTCCTTTGAAGTAGCATATAAAATACAAGAACCAAGATGTCACTCCTTTTCTCCACCTCTAAAAGAAATGTAAGAAAACAAGACAACAAACCCTTAAATGTCAAAAAACTCTTCTGCCCTGAGCAGGCACCCAACAAATCCTTGTGACTACTGTAAGCTCACGCTGAAAACTCCTGCACTCTGGAAACAGGGGCACTTTACCATGACTCCTCACCTGGCCAAGATGCTAAATATTTATAAACAGCTGTCAAGAGCCTTCCTTGCTGGGTCTCTCACAACGGCTAACCAGCACGATGTGAAGCCTTGGGGACGCAGAAGTACAAATAATGCTCTGGGTGTCTCTTTTCACGGTGGTGGCTGAGTCACTAGGAATGTGAGAATTACTAACACGACCTTGAGCAGGAGGGCTCCCAGTCATTTTTCTTAAAACATTGGCTTCCGTGTCCTGCTGTAACTCCACAAGACCCCTTTTCTTCATCTGCAAGTTTGGGTTTTAAGGCTGCTTGGCTTGATTCCAAACAGTTTTCTGCTGTGTTGGTTAAAAGAAGACCCTAAACATGACAGCAGCTAGGCTTTGAAGGACGAAGATGAAAACTTTAATTCCACTGGCCTTTCACATCATTTAAAAGAGATAAATTTGTGAACTGCTCTTTAGGCCTTTGAGGAAGTCACAAAAGCTGATGAAAGGTCTTGCTTGGATTGTTCTCTTCACCAGCCGGTTGGTCCTCTGTAGATAAAAACACTTCGAACTTGTGAGTATTTCTATCCTCTAAAAATGATTTTATTATGCTTATTAAAAGTCTTGTAGATTTATATATAGAAATCCTGACTATCCTTTCTCAAGTGAAGGAGAGTGAATGAGTCTGAGGAGGGTGATACAGGGGATCAGAGAGATTAAATCAAACTGCAGCTGAAAGAAGAAGAAATAACTCGATGCTCCTCTCTTAGGGTGTATTCTTACTACATGGAGGATGTATCAAGGAAGCAATGCAAGCAGGAAGGAAATATCCTCTACACTAGAAGGCAAAGAAAGAGAAAGATCGGTGCAGCAGGGCAGCCTCGAGGATTTAGTTACACATTTATTAGCAGGTCTCTCACAGCTGTTCACAGCTCTCAGGGCTGTATGCAGCAGGGTAGACTGGGGTTCCCCCGAGCCCTGCATCTTGTGACATGGGCAGCATCAAGGAGGCATAACACCTCCTTGGCCTCCTGGTGGGTAAATTCACGCCTGCCTCTTTCCTTTAGTCTCCATTGACAAATCCCAGAGAGGAGTGGGGTGGCCAAGAGTCAGGAGGAGGGGAGCCAGCGCATCGGGGTTCGGTCCTTCAGGCAGGCGGCTGACAGCAGGATTTACACAGCAAGATGTGCACATCTGTGCCTGAGCCAGGCTTCCTAAGTAGCATGCAGAAACCAAGTCAGGGGGACCCGGGGTGTGATTCATCTCAGCCTAAGGCAGATGTCTAAATTAGAGCAGATGAATCATGCCCTTGAAATTCCTCCACTGAATATAAGCTCCTCTCACTACCAGGGAGCCTAGCTCTGCTGCAGGTATTTGAAAGCAAAGACTTTGCCTTCTCAGCAATGCCTTTCAGCTGGGTTTGCCCACACTGCCCTCCAGGCAGGGAAACTGAGGCACAGCACAGGCCAGGCTCATGCCCAGACTCCACTTTTATAATCTGGACTTGGAAGACAGCTACCAGTCCTAGGGATAAATGCTTGGTTCCCTCTCAGTGGGATGTGGGGAATGAAAGACATTAGAAGGCAAGTAGCACTCACTATTCAAGTAGCTACAACTTTATTGCACGTGATTACGGGCAGGGAGGAACTATGGGGTTTGTCTATGGATGAAGGCCGAGGCCAGGAGAGTAAGAGCATTGGATAGCTGCTGTTGTGTTAGAAAGGCGCTGGGAAGGCGGCTCTGTTAAGCAGCAGAGCTGTGCTGCCTTACACCAGCTTCTGAGATGCTTCTCTGCTCTGCTACTGATGTGCTGTTCAACCTTGGGCATGTCATTTAGACCTTACTAGTTTTTTTAAGTTATCTTATGACGGGGTTGTCACCTCACCAGGGTGAAGAGAGTGGGACTCAAGGGATGAAAGGGCGAGTGGTTCAGCCTGGATGAAAGGGCTGGGTCCCAAGGTCCTTGTGGCATCCCAGTTCCCTGCTCACCACATAGAAGACCTGGAGATGTTTGATCCCTCCCACAACGCTGACAGCACTTGGGCAGAGTGAGCAGGGCAAGGAGGGGTTTCTGATTTGGGGGCATTACAGCCATAAGAAGCCCTGCAGTCACCAGCCGTGACTGCAGCTCTCCCCAGGAAAACAAAACCAAAAAACAACTGAGTCTTTACGTACGAGAAGCCTGTTGCTTGTAGGACAGACAGGCGGACGGGTCGCTGTGAACTGGCCAGGCTTGAAATCAGTGCGGGGCCCATTCATGCTTAAAACATTTTTTCATTTCAAGCTCTTATCAGATGAGTACGGTGGATATGGAAGCAGCCACAGACAACACAATTATTTTCGTGGCAGCGGGACAGGAAACCGTGGGCTTGGGCTGCACAATGAAGCTGTAGGAGATGTGGCCTGAAAAAAGAAAAGCTTTCCTTCCTAATCAGATGCTCAAAAGCAATTAAAGAAAAGCAGGGGGGGTGGAATAGCACAGAAAATTACTTGTCATTTAAACACTTTATTCTTCTTTATCACATTTGCCTTACCGTGAGAGTTGTTTCCTAAATTAATAAAACAATCTACAGTGTAGCAAGGCACTGAAGGGCTCTCTCAGCCTCAGCTGGCACCTATCATGTTTGCAAATCTCAGGAACAATCACAGACTCACCTGAACAAATAACTGGGCTTTCTGCTCCCTTATCTCTCCGTGTCGCATTGTCCAGCTCTCCTGCATTGTGTGTACCCAGCACAGCAAGTCACCTCGCGCCCTCAAGCCTCCTGACGTGATTAACTGTGGCATCTTTAATAAAACCTGCAGCAATATTTCCTTCTAAAGCAGAGTGAAGATTTCATTTACCGCTCCTCCTTTATTTTGCCAAATTCCATTTTTATTTCATTGTATGATTAATCAGGCACTGGAGCATATGACAGCTCGGCTTAAATTTAGTTCTCACTTCTCCTATGCAGCCTTGTCGGATACAGTTGGCCGGTCAAACACAGAGTTGGATTTGTCTGAAAAAGCAACACAGAAATCGCCAATTTGGATCAGACCTTTACTCCATCAAGTCTAACATCTTGTCTCCAATGGCAACCGGCATCAGGCACTTCAGAGAGTGAGAGGTGCACCAGGCGCTGGAGGAGAATGCTACACCAAAACACAACTTGCCCAAAGGGGAAGATGTTCCTAACCCTGGAGGTCCTCTGACATGAGAGGGTGGCTGTGCCCAGCACATGAAGGACACACACACCCCCATCCCTCCTGCAGCCTGGATAGCTGCTGAGCTTTGTGTTCACACTGAATGCCCATGGGATAGTCCAATCTACTTAGACCTTGACCAACCAGGTGAAAAAAATGGTGTGTGCAAAGCCTGGAGGCTGCTCAAAGGCTTAGACCTTGTGAAAACGTCAGTGGGTAACATGGGACAGATTATGTTCTGCAAAGTGCAGAACTCCAGGCACTGAAAGATAAAATGTGAGATCATTTCAGTCCTATACTGATCTCTACACCAGGGAAGTGCAGCATAGATCTTGCTGGTGTACAGGACTGTGAGCTTCATTTGGTTTTTACCCTTTCCCCATGTAGGGTTTCTTTCCTGGTACCGCAGTGTCTACAAGTTTCATTCATTTCACCTTCCCACTAAACACCAAACATATACAAGCTGGTTATAGGCACTACCGCACTAACTTGCTTCTACTCCATGATCCCCTCCCCAGCTCCATGCAGGTCTGTTCCTCCAGGCTATTACTCCCATAGCTGGATAAGCTGGACCTATGTCTTGCCTCTTGGTCACCTGATATGAGGAATCATCTCCCAGAGCGGGTCGGGGTTTGGACATGCCATGCCAACACCTGTATGTTTCTTGGACCGACTGTCCATGTCAGGACATCAAGTCATGATGCAGTGGCTAGAGGATTTGGCAGGTGAAGGGTTTGGGAGGTTGGGGTGTTTGATAGGAAGGGGAATGAGGAAAGGAGCTTGGGGGTGAGATCCAAGACACTGGGAAGAAGTTCTTATCTAAATAATAGCAAACAAAGACAAATATATATATACATATATTTGAGAAACAGAGAGAGAAACGGAGAGATAAACAGAGAGAGAGAGGAGATACACTAAACACATTCACACGTATGTTTATACATACTACCCAAATGCAAGGAGGCCTTATTAGATCAAAAGTGAAGGATTACCTTTAAAAAAATACAATAAAACAAATCAAATTGCCAAAAGTGTAAGATTTTCTAAGCGGGAGCAGGCCAGAGAGAGCTTTCACTGGCATCTAGTGGTACGTTGCAGAGGCAGAGTCACTGCAGCTGATGGCACAGCTTCGCTTCCAAAGTGGGTTTCCCCGGGATAGCGGAGGCTCTGTTCCGACTGGGAGATCACCACTTCCAAAGTGGGCTTAGGAAGAGGCATTTTTGGACATTGCCCAGCCCTCCCCTGACAACTTTGTCTATGAAGCCCTTTTGGGGATGAGCATGAGGCGCTCTGAGTCTATTTTTGACCCCACTATTTTGGGGTCATACCAAGGCATATTTGATCTCTTCTTTTCTTGGACTTTGGGGCTTTGTATAAGCCTGAGGGGTCAGCAGGCATATCTGGTTTATTTGAAGGAGAGGGTGAGCTGTGGGGTGACTCACCTGGGAAAATGCAGATGCGAATGGAGAGAAAGAGGAGCTCTGAGGGTACAAGTCATCTACCCTACTAGAGGCGTCCACTTTAGAATAAGGTAAATTGTGCCCCGGTGGATGAATGGACAGTGACACAGCTGAAACGGCACGATCCTGGCCCCTTGCTCCAGATCTCTCTGGCAGCAAAGGACTCACACAAATGGTCCCCCAAGTTGCTCCAGGTGAGCCCTTCACCCATGTCCTATCTTAACCTCTCTCCCTCCATGGTGCCACACACCAAGATGGGGCCAGTTGATGGAGCTGCTGACTGGCACCATCCAAAGTGTTGGTAGGCAGGATTTGTGGGACAGTATTATGGAAATAGGAAGGATGGAGAAGTAGGGGCATGTTGCCTAAGGAGTTCTGCACGTGAGAAATCTCACCTCAGCATACCTGGGGTTTACTGTGGCCTAACATCGTGGTCTCTCCTGTCTGTCCAGGACCTGCTGGGGCACTTTCATGCATCAAAGAAGACGACTTTCGGTAAGGCAAACTGAATGAGGCTTGTGTATCTTCTGCTGTACGTGTACTGGTATAAAGATGGTTAGATTTGTATGACATCTTCCTTCACTGGACTGGGATACAAGCTGGAATGTAGGCGCACCTTCATACTGGTGCTGCTGCCTCATACTGCTGGTTTGTATTGGGGTAGGAAATACATCAGCAGACTTTATCCGAGGCACATACAGTGTGTAGACTAGATCTGAACTCCAAGGACACTGTAACCTTGAAATTCCTTGTGTGATCTGAGCCACGCACCTCACCATCTCCTGCCTCAGTTTCCCTGAATCAAAGAGGAGGAGAATAGCATGTTTGCACCCTTGTGTCATATTTAGGACAGGATTGGAGGTGCTGGCTTATGCAGGAATGAGTGTTATTGTCCAACCTCAGAGACGTGGGACAGCCCCTAATCGCTGCCCCAGGGAAGAGTCACGCTGAAGCTTTTCATCATGCACATGCTCCTAAACCCCTCGCAGAGAAGCATCTTGGGCCAGAGCTTCCTAAAAATAAGCCTCATTGTGCAGGGCAGATCCAGGAAGGTCTCGATGCTTTCCATGGGGTCCCGCTGAGGCTCAGCCTCTCCCAGGCGGTGCTCATCACTCTGCTAAATCAAGTCCGTATGCCTCAGTGTCCACCCTTGACAAATGTGCACACTCCTTTTGTGCTTTCACTGAGCATTAAAAAGGATCCTTTGCTGGTAACTAGGCACCAGCCTCGGTTGCTACCTCCCCCCAGGGGGACTGCAAGCTGCTACAGACACAGAAATACTCCCTGAAATGCATCTTTCCTCTCTTGACGCTTCCTGGAGCAAGTCCCAGGCAATCAGCCTGGGAGGGAAGAAGGATGCTTGCAGCACTGCGGGGATGTTTTCCTTCCCCCAACAAAAAAAAAGCAAACACTCTCAGCTGGGGCAAGAGAGAAATGGCTGATCCTGACCCAGTGGCTGCCAGGGCAGAGATGGCAGGATGGGGGACCAGAGCTGCCGGGGAGAACTACAATTCCCAGAAGGCAGTGCGAACCAGCTTCCCACCAACATAGCGGTGCAGAAGAAAGGCACATCAGGGAGAAATTCCCCGCCTCTCCCTCCCTGCGCTCCCGCTAACACCTTGGCGGTGGCGTGAAAATCCCTCTCGGCGGCACGAGCGGAGAGCATCTCCCCCGTCCTCCCCCTGCTCCTTCAACCTTTGCTCTTTGCCTTTGTTTCGCTTCACCCTTCCTCCGGTAGCTCTCACTGCACTGGCCAGAGACTTCCTTCAGGTCAGCCCAGCTGCGGCTGCAACACAACTTGCAGCCAAGTCGCAAACACTGTTGTGCCACTGAGACTGCCCCGGAGGAGAGAAATGCCAGCCAGAGATTGATGGCCCGCTCAGGTAAGATGCTTTCGGCCAACCGCCCTTCATTTGTCCGGGTAGCCCAAAGAAAAGATGAAGCAACTCCCTGGGATCTGGTTCTGCCCTTGATTCAAACCCTGAGCCCGGGGGATTGCAGAGCTGGAAGTAAAGGCAGGATTTGGATCTGTAGGATCTGGATAGTGGGGGAAAAAGAAAAAAGGAAGAAAGTAGTCAGGAATTTCTTGGTTTACCCTGGTCTGAATTCAGGGATTTGTTGCTTTTTGCCAAAATCCAGAGGCAAGTGAAATGCTGCTGCCAGTGAGATGTTTCCTCTAAGGGACCGGCGCGAGCATCCGTGGCGAGGAGAGAGGCCGTGGACGCCGCAGCATCAGCCAGATGCGACAGGAGGGTCCTTGGTGGTGGGAGGCTAAATCTGCTACCCGCTCAGGGGGTTAATGACCTTCCTCTCCGTAAAAATACACCGATGAACTTTTCTGAGTCCTCTTTCCAGCCTGGCTGCTGCTGAGGCTTTGTCTGCTGAATTCAAACCTGTTCAGGTGTCGCATAGCTGCTCCCGCGCCTGGGGAGGGGGCCTGGCCCCCCTCGGAGTCTCCCCTCCACTAGCAAACACCAAACCCAGTTCCTGCTCCAAGTGGTGTGTTTTGTCTCTCCTGGCTCAGTATAATTTTACAGGTCGTTATTTTGGGAGGGGGTTTATTTTTGGTTTTGTTTTCCTGTGGTTCCTCTGTACCAGCATGGAGAACTCGGCTTGGACAGGAGCACCGTTGTGCTTCAGTGGTGGCTCTTACCAGCGTCGGTGGGGATCCAGATGGGTTAGCTGAAGGGGAAACACAAGCGGCACGACTAAATCTGAAGTAACTTTCCCTCTGAAATCTGACATAGCTGCCCGCTTCATTTACCACTCTGACCTCTCTCCTCTGAGGAGCGTGTAGCTGCAAACTCAGCATCGCGGTTGTGCTTGGATGTTTATACTCCACATCTCCCATCGCTTGTCCCCTGATCCACGGCATCCCCCCTTCCAAGCCCCCCGCACCTTGGTGACAGGCTCCCCAGGGACTCATCTTCTCAGCCACAGCTTTCCCAGCAACCCAGACCTCCAGGGACAGATTTCACTGACAACCCATGTCCTTGCTGGTGGCCTACCCCATAACTGGTGTTTTTGGCAGCAGCACCTTTAGCAGTTGGTACCCAGTCGAACCCTCTTGAAAAGGACAAAGTCACTTAAGGTTTCCTTGTCTCACGTCTCTAGCTGCCCACTGAGGACACCACTGACCTGTCTTCTCCTGTGCATGGAGATCTGCCAGTACAAAGCAGCACATCCCAGTTTGCAAATAGTGCCCAGTTTGGTTTTCTTTCAGGTTTTGGGGATTTTGGTTGCTGCACAGTCACTCCTCAAAACTGGGACTAATTACAACAATTACCTCAAAGTGCATTAATTAATTAACTTATTTACTTATAAACCTTCTTGGTCAAAGGACAGAGGACTATTCTGAGAGTAAATCACTAGTGCAGCAATAGTAGAGCCGAAACCTCAGTGTCATTGCAGCAGCGAGTGCACCACAGATCCCCCACCGCCAGGAGAAATTAGCCTGTTCCTGCTCTCTCTGCTGGAGTCCAGCTGAGCCTGTGGCTTCAAAGATCTCAGGTTCAGTCTCCCACGGAGCAGCCAAGGTGCCACCCGTTGTGTTTACATAGCGAACACAGGAGGGGGAGAAGAGATAATGCCTTAATAATTTTCCCTTTATTTTTTCAGTCTGGCAATTTGAGTCCCCGGGAATGCCAGGGAAGCCTCTCCAGCAGATCAGAGGAGGCAGGAGATGGAGTTACAAACATTGCACCTGCAAGCTGAGGCGGAAGGAGGCTGAGAAATGAGGAAGACCACACACTCCTTGTTGGCCTGGCGTACAGCAGCAGCACCCTTTCCCCTACGGGGAATAAAGTGCATCCATCAAAGTACACTTTGATGTGTGTGTCCTTACGGTTTTTGTATCCTCCCAGACAGTCCATCCCCATAACATTCTGGCTTTTTCGTTCCTGCTGGCTGCTTGGCAGCCTCATCACGCACCGCTAGGCCAGCCTCATCACGCCCCGCTGGTGGCGGGCTGCTGCTGCCATGAAGGACTTGGTTAAGCGCCCGGTGCTAAAGACACATCCATGTCAGGAGTGTGGCAAATCCTTCAGCAAGAAGGGAAACCTGAAGAGACACCAGCGGATCCACACGGCAGAGGAGCTCTTCACTTGCGGGGAGTGCGGGAGGCGCTTCACCACCCGGGGCCACCTCACAACCCACCAGAGCATCCACACAGGAGAGAGGCCCTTCTGCTGTTTAAGCGCCCGGTGCTAAAGACACATCCATGTCAGGAGTGTGGCAAATCCTTCAGCAAGAAGGGAAACCTGAAGAGACACCAGCGGATCCACACGGCAGAGGAGCTCTTCACTTGCGGGGAGTGCGGGAGGCGCTTCACCACCCGGGGCCACCTCACAACCCACCAGAGCATCCACACAGGAGAGAGGCCCTTCTGCTGTGGGGAGTGCGGGCGCTGCTTCCGCCTGGAGATATGCCTGGCCGCCCACCAGAAGACACACGCCAAGGGTGGTCCCTACCTCTGCACCCGCTGCGGCAAGAGCCTGAGCACAAAGATCTACTTCAATATCCACATGCGGACACACACGGAGAAGAGGCCATTCGCCTGCACTGAGTGTGGGAAGAGCTTTGTGAAGAAGGGGACCCTCACTGCCCACAAGGAGATCCACAAGAGGGAGAAGCCCTTCAAATGCCCTGACTGCAGTAGGTGCTTTGGGCAAAGTGCCACACTGCTGGCCCACCAGAAGATACACCTCCGTGGGGGGCCTTTCATTTGTACGGAGTGCGGGAAGAGCTTGAGCACCAAGCGGTATTTCAACGTCCACCAGAGAAACCATGCTAAGCAAAAGCCACTCGAGGGACACATCAATGATGCATCTCTCCAGGTCATCCAGATTAAAGAGGAGCCTGATTTTGTCTTCAGGTCAGAGGAGAATATGTTGGAGAATATATCCCACGAAGGACATGTAGCCCAGGGGTGTAGCATACCTAGAAACCCATCTAATCCAAAAAGCCCTCCTTGGAAAATCCAAATGAAAGAGGAACAACACCCACCCACTGATGACACAGCAAACATTACTGCAATAGCCTGCCAGAAACTTTACATCAAGGAGGAGCCACCAGAAAACCTGGACTACGGAAAGCTCTTTGATCCAAAGATCCCACTGGTGGCTTTACAGAGGAGACAGCTTAAAAAGGAAGAAGATGCTGATGGGCAGCATGAATGGGAAGTCGGTAACCAGGTGTTCCATGTGAAGGAAGAACCACAGGAAAGCATTGAGTTTGGGATGTATTATGGGCAGAAGCCAAACCTCAGTACTATCCAGAGGATCCAAATTAAAGAGGAACCTGGTGTACAGGCCAACCACCAGGATAGCCAGAGCCCAAAGAGGAAGCAGAAGAAATGCTATCAGCCCATCAAAAAGGGGATGGTCGAGAACCGAGTGAAATCCATGTCCAAGAAAGATCCCTCAGCAAAAGGAGCTCCCAAGGGTGAACGGATATTCCCCTGTCCTGAGTGCGGGAAGAGTTTCAATCAGAAATCAAACCTGACCAGACACAGGAAGATTCACACGAGCGAGGGGCCGTACAAGTGCAGCGAGTGCGGGGAGAGCTTCCGCATGAACCGCAAGCTGATCCGCCACCAGCGAGTCCACATGAGCGAGCCCTTCAAATGCACCGAGTGCGGGAAGAGCTTCACCCAGCGGTCGAATCTGGTTCGGCATCAGAGGATCCACACCAAGGAGGAGCCCTACCAGTGCCCTGAGTGCGAGAAGACCTTCAACCAGAAGGCCAACCTCTTCCGTCACCAAACAATCCACGTCCGCATGGGGCCTTGCAAGTGCACCAAGTGTGGGAAATGCTTCCCCCAGAAGCGCCATCTGATTAAACACCAGCTGCTCCACTCCCGAGGTGGGGCCTACAAGTGTGGGGTCTGTGGGAAGCGCTATCGGCTGAAGAAGTACCTGAGGAGGCACCAGAAAATCCATGCACGGGAAGGAACTGCTCCCTGCGCAAAACAGGGGGAGGCCAAAAGGACCGGCAGTGGACCCCACCACACTGAACAGAGAGCGCTGGCCCTCATGAAGGGTGAAGAGGAGAGCTGAGCGGGTCTGGTGCCTGCTCTTGGGGGAAAGTCCTTTGGGAAGGGGGAGGGATGGAGACAAACTCTGCTCACCTTATGTGTGCAGTATCTGGGGGTGGGGAGGTCAACCTGAGGGGACAGTGAGGTTGAGGGGGCAGAGGACTGCTGGAAACCAGACCTCTGCAGCTTTCCTGAGGACAACCCTGGGGTATCACCTGTTCACAGCTGTGGGATGGGGCTGGAGAGCCAAGCCTCCTCAGAGCACTTGGAGATGGAGAGATAAGAGCTTGGCATCCTTCGTAATGGTATGCTTGTGCCTCTAAAGGCTGCCAAAGTTGTGGATGCCAAAATTGTCTTGTGTGGGCGATATAGAGCCAGGTAGGATTTATTTTTATTACATTACTGTGTTTGTGAGAAAGCTGAAGGGAACCTCTCCCATCTAGGCAAGGATTTAAAGCAAGGGCCAACTGTCTTCTTCTCCCTCGTGTAGCTCTGATCCACACCTTGATCCTACTGGGCTGATGGACCCCAGTCAACTGGGTGGTACAGATTTGGGAGAAACTGCTGCCAACCAGACCAGGGTTTTAAGCCTTGAATCCTCCAAACCAGGCTCCCAGATTGGCTTAAGCCAGGTCCCTAAAAGTAAGTTATGCAAAATCGATTACTAGTTTTTCCAAAGCTAGCCCAGAGGCCAGCAGACTGTGTTCTGGTTTGTGCCCCCACAACTCCACTGCATGGATGTAAATGAGAATGTTTTTTCTTAGCACCGAGTTTTACATCTCTGATGAGCAGGTGGCTTTGCCACCAGAAGTCCCAGAAGCACTGGTGACTTCATCAGCTTGAGCTGACACTCGTGCTGGTTCTCAGGCACCTGCTTCCCTACCTGTTACTGTGAAGGTCTTGGTAGGATATTGACTTTATTGGGCATGATTTAGGGAACTCAAACCAAGCAGCAG
>NW_009230254.1:23409-27709 GCF_000690835.1 Fulmarus glacialis
TTAGGGACTGCAGAACTGGGAATTATTTTCCTGTTGGGATGTTTTCCCTTCCTCTTCCTGGTGTAAAGGGGACTGTGCACCTACTCAAAAGCATGGACAGTTCAGCAGTCTTTATTGCTCACTGCTGATTATTCTGTTTGAGTGTTCCCTGGTCAGATGGATCTTTGTGTCTTGAAAGTCCCTGGTGAAGCAGAGGTGTGGAGGGAACCCACAATCCCCTGAGTCACTCCCCAAGATTTCTCTGCAGCACTGCTACATGGCCACCTGGGTGCTGCAGAGCAAAGACGCATATTAGGGTTTGATGTGTTGCTGTAATACGTAGAGTCCAAGAAGCAAGTGGAAAAATGTTCCATGGTGAAATAGTAGCTCTAACTCTCTGGTTTTGTGCAGGAAAAAAGCCCCTTCTGCATGCCCAAGGCACACACCACTTCCTTCTCCCAGGACATGTTGCAGATGGCATCCTCTTGGAGCTATCTGAAAGTCATGCAGTATGTCTTTGGACAGCTACCTGCTATGATGCTTCAGACCCAAGCTGCTGATTGTCTGCACTGCCTACTCTGGAGCAGCTGTGTCTCCAGGCAGGGAAACTGAGGCATGGAGGGAAGGAAGGGAACAGGACAAATTGCACTTGAACTTTGCCTTTACCAGCTACTTGGACACCACTGGGTTGAGGTGTTTCGATGCAGTGGCTCAAGCCCAACGCTGAGTAGAGCTGTCAAACCCCAAAAGCACAGAGTAATTTTGGCGTTTGGACTCTCTCAGCCTTTGATATAATCAGGCCCAGGACGTGATTTCAAACAGCTCTGACAGCTCTGAAGGAGCCTACCTCTGTCCTCTCACCTATAATCCGTAGCCAAATTGATATGAAGCTTCCCCTCTAATCCCTCTAACCTGGTGGAGATTCATTTCTGGGACAGAAAAGGAAGACATATAGGGGAAAACAAGAAGTTTAGAATGTTCTAGGGGAGTCTAAGGGACACCTTGTTAGAAAAATGGGTCTGGGCCATATGGTGGGCAGATACTTCACTGCAGGACTGGGAAACAGTGTTCCTTGGGAAGAATGTGGCTGAGGCAAACTAACAAAGCAAAACAGACTCTGCTAGGCTTGTTGAGGGGCAGAGGAATAGCAGAGCCCTTCAGTGGGGAGACAGTAATCACCAGATGGCTGGCTTTTATTTCCTTTTCATTAGCCTAGCGCAGGGCCGAAGAGATTTTTATCAGGAAGAGGCACTGGTATGAGAGGTTTGCCAGTTTTATTATTGTGTTCCTGCACGTAGAGAGGGCAGTGAGTCAATGTCAGTAGCTTTCCTGGACGTCACTGGATCTTCCACCATTGACCATGGCCAGTGTGGGTGTCCCAGCTTCCGGGGAAAATCAGGGCTGATAGTTTGTAATATCTCCTCAATAAAGTATTTAAAGAAAAAAGGAAACAAAGTAAGCCTCTTTTTTTTTTCGTAAGGTATCACTGAGAGAACCACACTACATTCTACCCACAATGCAGCAGGTGAACAGTGCCAGAGCAAGATTCAGACCAGTGGTAACCAAATGGATGTTGTTGGCGAAGAGCCCTCCAGGCTCTACTGACTGCGTTGACCAGCTCCCCACCAACTATGCTGAGAGCTCAGACCTCCACATACTGACCCCAGGGCTCCAGTCAGTGACCCACACATAGGTACCGTGTAAAGTGCCCTGAGGTGTCTGCATAGGGCTAGAAAGACATAGGTCTTATGGGAGGCCTTGACCTTTCTGGATGAGCAATTGGAGGCCCAGAAGGGAATCTCAAATTACACCAGAACCATGGTGTGAGAAACTGAAACGATGCCCTAAGTGTGGGTGTTTTCATCCATGAGCTAAATAAACTCCATGCTCAGTGTCCTACCTGTGGGAGTACAATGCTCAAAGTACAAAGGGAGTCTTCCTTGGGTACCACCAAGATCTGCCTGGGACATTACACTGTGACTTTCTCCAGGACACCTCCAAAGAGATGCCTGGCAGATAGTTTGGGCTGCCAGCTCTAGTGTCTGCTGCTGACAGTGGTTTTGGGTTTGGATCAGGACCATGGAATAATCCCAGCTCCATGAGAAAAAATGGATTTATCTGGGGATTGAACAAAGCCATCCCCCAGTAGCAAAATAGCCTTCATCCTTTTCTCCCTAAACCCATGTGGTGGTGCATTCACACACCCCCTTTTCTTAGCGGCCTCTAAATCACTCATTCACGACAACCTATTAAAAGGGCTCCCAGATAATAATAAAATGCTTAAAATCCATATCATTGCCCCATTCTCCACTGCACGGCTTTTATGCAGAAAACCACATCTGGAAGCATTCACTGAGCAGTTTCAGTCGCCAAGCGAAAAGGATGCCCACAAGGTCTGATTTTGCCTTCAGGTCTATACAGTAAATTCAGCGTGCTCAAGCTGAAACCAATGGAATGAAATCAAAGTAAAAGTTATGTCAACAAAGAGAGATCCAAGCTCTGATGACTTTTATAAAGAAATCTGGTCTTGCACAGTGGGTCAGATAGGGCTTGTCTTGAAACAATTGCTGTCCTATTTCTAGCCAAGCACATTGTTTCTGTGGATTTCAGGAAGAATTTGATTGTGGGACTTTTTTTGATCACCTCATTGACTCATTGACTATCTCCGTGTATCATCTCAGCATCAGTTCTGTCTCCAGCATTCAGCATGGCCTGCCTGGAGGAGAGATGGAGACAGGCTGTGTTGGGGAGCACTTGCGCAAGAGTGCGTATTTCGTGCTTCGATGGGAGGCGTGGAGCTGATTGGCGCTCAGCGTGTTCTGGTATGGTGGGAATGAGAGGGTCTTTGGGGCCAGAGCAAACATCTGCTCCGACATAAGTGCCCTGGGATGTTTACTTGCCTGTTGAGAACGTGATAGTTCCCATGAGAACTTCTTCAAGAATCCCAGGCTGCAGGGAGCTTGGTGTCCCCTCAGATGGAGAGTGAAGAGAGGAAAAAGACCAGGGTGAAAACTGGGTGAGCAACAGGACACTCAGTATCACATACTTCTACACACGCTTCATCTGTTCACTTTTGACTAGCAGCCTCCATGGGGAATGAGTATTTACTCACCACCGCCACCTTAGCTACCTCTCACGGCCCCTCCAGGGCCAAAGTGATGCAACCAGGTAACACCACATGGGACCAGGTTACCAAGCTGAGCTGCCTGTAGCCAAGGCACACTTGGAGCCACTGCCTCCATCTCCTGACCCAAAGCACAGTCCTTCCCTTGCAAGTGATTTCTTGTGCTGGAACAAAGCAAAGGTGAGAGATTTCCATCAAAGGACCGAAGCTGCTGACTCGTCCCCGCCTGCAGATTTTCTGAACAAGGTCATAGAAAAATCTGTGATGTCCTTTTCTAGGGTCAGTGTTAGCCTGAAGACAAGAGCAACCCCTGCGATGCGGTAGGTCAGGTGGGCAGTGCTGGGCTGCTAATTGCACAGGAGGTGATTACAGCCCATTGCTATCCTTTGTAAAAGGACTGCTGCCCCATGGGGGGCATCGCAGAGCCCCACTGCTCACTTTTTTTTTCCTACCCCAAGCTGATTTCTGCCTCTTCTGCTTCTGTCTGGCCTCTTCCCTGGGGAGCTGCTGTTTTAAGGACACCAACCTCCTCCGAGTCGCGCCAAACTGAAGGCAGAAGTAGGAAGCAGAGTTCTGGAGATCCTTCCCTACTAAGTCACAAGATTTTCTCCTTTTTCATCATCTGAAAAATAGGATAAGATGTTTTGCAAGTGGAATAAGATACAGACTGTTCTTATTTCTACATGTGTCTTGGCCTCTGAGGAACAAAACAGACTGAACAGTGAGGGTCTGAACATAGAGGACAACTTCGGCTAGGAGAATAACAGGGTTTTGAAGTCATGCAAGAATAAGCCATCATTATACCTGTGCTGAAGTTCACTCGCCCTTAGACATGTCTGCAGAGCAGAAAACCAGTCCCTGCAGGAGAGCTGGGAACAGCACTGATGTGAGCTCACTTTGGGGAGAAAGGACCTAGGAAACTAAATGTTGATCTTGTGGACTACAAGCTAAGCAGCCCTGAAAAGCAGTTATCCCTAGTCACTGCTCAAAGTGTTGGCCTAAGGCTGCAGGCAGAGATTCCTAAGAGCCTTTTGCTGCTCAGATGAGCTGCAGTGCATTGTGCATAGTCAAGGGCACATGCTTATTCAGGCAATGTTGCAGGGCCCAAAACTTCCCCATCAGAATGGACAGGCAAAGAAGCAAAAAAACCTTTGTGACAAAGAATGTATTACTGTCCTGGTTTCAGCTGGGATAGGG
>NW_009230255.1:0-783 GCF_000690835.1 Fulmarus glacialis
GCACGGCCGTCATGCACTCACCGACTTGGACTGCATCGTTGGCTTCATCTTGGGGTTGGGGCCCCGGATCTTCCCTATGCTCTTGCGTTTCTGCAGAAGGGCAACAAAGCAAAACCATTTAGAGCTGCAGGGCTCGAGCTCGGCTCCTTCCCAGCACCCGGCACGGAGAAAACCCCACTGCTGAGCTGCTACGGGGATGAATCCCTTTGAGGGGCTCTCCTGAGCTCAGCTCATCTACCGCACAGTCTAACCTCACCCAGGGCTGATCCCAGCCCAGCCCCAAGCCCCCCGGGTCCCCCCCACGGCGGTGCTGGGTGGATACTCACGCCCGGGGCCCCCCCACGGCGGTGCTGGTTGGATACTCACGTTGGAAGTGTGTTCCTTGTAGGCAGCCCGCTCCTGGGGCGAGAGGCTCTGTGGAAACAGGGGAGATGGTCAGGGCGCAGGGAGGGCTGGGCAGGCACGGCGAGGGGGGACGGAGCACAGAAGGACTCCAGCACAGGGCACCCCTTCCCCACGTGTATTTTTTTAAAGGCCCTTTAAGTTATAAAATGCCAAAAAAGGATCTGGAGATGGTGGTTCCCAGAGGAAGGCTGCGAGCAGAGACCACGCCAAGCATCCCCCAAGGACATCCAACCCCAGAGGCCCCCACCAGGCGCGAGGGTCCGATGCTCACCTTGAGCCAGATGTCGAGGTGCACCTTGTACTGTTTCTGCTGCTCCTCCGCCAGTTTTTTGTAGTGGTCCTTCTGGCCCTGGGAGATGCGCTGCCAGCGGCTGGCGA
>NW_009230255.1:916-4921 GCF_000690835.1 Fulmarus glacialis
CTCGTGCGACGGGCTGCTTCCGTTCACCTCCATCCGCTCCTTCAGCGGGAGGTGGTTCAGCTCCCCGTTCGACAGCAGCTCCTGGGAGAATTTCTGGTAACCGTTCCTGCAAGCGGGGAGCACAGAGACTGGATCAGACGGCATGCATGGAGAACCGGGGTGTCCACGAGCAGCCTGCATTAACCACCAGCCATCCCCACCATGGTCTAGCCCACACTCCCTCCATCCCAGGGCCGCTCCAGGCTCTTTTGCACCAGCCCGCTTGCCCGGCTGGGCCAGCCAGACCCAGCTTTTTGGACCTCAGACCCCAGATACTCACATAGGGGGTTTCTTCGGCTCTCCCTGGAACTTCATTTTCTTGGCGGAGTTGGTGGAGCACGGAGGGGCCCGCATCTCGCTCAGCTCCCTCTGAGCCAGAGGAGAAAGAGGGGTCAGGGAGACGGGGACAGCCCCGCTGCGAGGGCACGGCGAGGGGTGGGAAGGAGCAGGGACCCACCTCGTATCGCTTCTGGTCCTCCGCCGCTTTCTTGATCCACATCAGCTTCTCCTTCTTCTCCATGTTGTTCCAAGTGGCCTCCATGGCCTTCAACGCCTTCCCCCGGTCGTTCTGCAGCACAGACCCCCCACGCCACGTTAGAGATGCACCCAAAATGTCTGAGACGCCACAGTGCTACCGCCGGCTCCGCCACGGACCACGGGGCACCCGCTCCCTTTGCTGTGACCCCTGTCCTCCCCATGGCTCCCAGCCCCAACCTGTTGCCTTGGGCGTGAGAGCAGGGGAGAGGGTGCAAGGCAATTCTTGCTGGTGGGAGCGATGATCCCACTTCCAGCTCCTTTCCCGGACCACTCCTCACCTTGAAACGAGCCAGGTAATCTCCGATGACGCTCTGTTGCCAGATCTCCTCAGCAGTCTTGGGAGACTCGGGCAGCTTCCCTCGCTCCTCTTTATCTGAGCCGTGTTTCTTCTCCGATTGCGCCTTCATCGCCGCCTCCCGCGCTTTGTACTTGGCCTGCGCAGGGGTGCACGGCGGGGGTGAAGGGGCAGCACAGCCACCCGGGCACAAGCCCCCGGCCACCAAGCAGCAGGAAGGCAGGCAGCAGGACGCTGCAGTTTCCCCCAGTGCTGTCCCCACGGTAGCACCGGCAGCCCCCCACCGTGCACACCCACGTCTCAGGACTCTCCCCCACCAGGAAAACCATCAAGCCTTTAAATTAGGACCCTCCAAGGTTTCTTAAGCTGCTGGGTTTTGACCCACCAGGTCATGAGAGGGAGAGGGCACAGCCAAGGGGCACCCATCGGTGCCGACACCAGCACCTGGGCGATGGCTCGCCGGAGCTGTGATGCTCATGGGGACAATCGTCCCCCAGCTGCGGTGTCCGGGGGTGAGCAAAGCCCCTTGCAGCAGGACAAGGACAGGCAGTGTCCCCGCGGCTGCCGGAGATGCCCAACAGGGCACGAGGGCAATGGAGATGGGGACGGAGGAGAAGGGTCGGGGACGGCACCAACCTTCTTCTTCTCGGAGAGGTCATTCCACATGCGGGCCAGGAGCCGGGTCAGCTCACTCTCCGACAGCTCCGGCCGCTCCTCCTGCAGCTGCTTCCGCTTCTCCTCCGAGAAGATGAACATGGCGGAGATGGGCCGTTTGGGCTTCTCTGAGCTGGCCTGCGAGAGGGACACGGGGCCGTGGGTGGGGGTGAGCACACAGAGGGACCTGCCTCGCATGGCAGCCTCCAACCCCAGAAAGAACATGATGAAAGAACCAAGGAACGAAGCCTTCAAAGCACCGTGAGACGCCAGCAACCCCATCCCATGTCTCTGGCACATGTTGTCCCATCGTTCCAGTTGCTGCTCACCTTGCCGGTCTCTGGTGAGGACTTTTTGGATGCAGGACTCGTTGCCCCTTTCCGGTTGCTGCCCAGCATCTTCTCCTCACCTAGCACCCGCTGCTGCTCCTCCTCGGGCAGGCTCTGGGTGGCACAGGAGGAGAGACATGGTTAGACGGCTCAATGCTAACGAGGCTTTGATGCCATCAGGGAATAAGGACACTGGGGAGGGGGGAACTCAGTTGTCCTGATCCAAAAGTCACCTCAGCCAGGGCCAACATGAGGCACTGCAAGCCTGGGTGTGCAGCCTGGGGGTCCCCACGCGCACCGCTGTCCCCCTCGCCGGGCAACGTCCCTCTTCCCCACCTCTGTCCCCTCCCCGGCTCAGTCTCATCTGCTTCCTCTCCGCAAAGGCAAGGCGGGCAGGTGCCCAGATCCGGGCGCACCCTTGGGTTTTCCACCCCCTGCCCTTGCAGATACAGCCGGGGCCGCGTCACGTCCGCCCGGGGACCGAGCACGATGCTGGGACGGCCTCGGTGCAGCTCCCCCCACCTACGCCCCGGCTGAGGGAAGGAAGCGAGACTCGCTGCCGCCTGCACAGCTGCTCCGGCACCAGCCCTCCGCTCACCCCTGGCTTCCCCTCACAGCTGGGGGGGCCCATTCCCACCTCCCAGGGCCCAACTGGAAGACACCGGGTCAGGCATTAGGGCAACCGGGGAAGAGTCAAGACTATGTGCAAACATCTCTGCACAGCATCCATGGCTGGGTCCAGCCACGTTTTGGGGGGAGCAGAAGAGGGCAGCATCAGTGCAGCCCCCGTTTAACCCATCTCAGCTCCTGGCCAGGGCTCCCTCCCCGCGTTCGGGGTCTCCAGCACCCGATGGCCAAGGCACCCCCACGTCACTCACCTCCAGGAAGCGGAGGAGCTCAATCTCGTAGTCTTTCTTTTTCTGGAGGGAGATGGAGACGTGCGGTTACACAGAGATCCCCCGCCCCATCCCTGCCTCATGCAGTCCCCGTCCTGGCCTCAGCCCCCTCAGCAACAGCATCCTCCACCCAGACCATCTGCTGGTCCCACACACATGGACTGGGGAGACAGAGGACCGAGGGAGGTGACCGAGGACCTCAGGGGAAATTGGTGGTCAAGATGACAAGAACAGGCACTGAGGAAGGGTGAGGGGCTCATTTCCAGCAAGATTTGTAGCCCAAGCTCTCCCATCCTACTCCTCCCTCCCCATAGCCCTGGTGCCCATCTGCCTGTCCACCCGTCTGTCCATCCTCGGCCACTCACCTGATCACACTTTTTGTGGTACGCGTCCTTTTCCTTCTGGGAGAGCAGTTTCCACTGCTGGCTGCACAGCACCATCCGCTCGGTGCTGGGCACGTCTTTCATGTTGGCCATCAGCTCTGCGCAGTACAGGGAGTAGCTATTCCTGCAACCGATGGAGGGACCCGGCATTAGGGACAACCTGCCCTGCTCACGTCCCCTCTGCGGAACTGGTTGGGTGCTAAGAGCCCCCCAAGACCCCCCAGCTGCCCTCTGGGTTGCAGCGGGCAGTGAAGTGCTGTACCAGAGGTGGCTGCATTTTAGGGAAGCTAGGGGTTGGATTACCCCCTAACCCGCAGCGTCACCATAAACCTCGCTCAGATTCTCTGCAAATGTATATTTAATGTATATTTAAGGACCGGTTTAACGGACTCATTTGACAGCCCATGCCCATGGTCCCAGCAATGATGCTCTTGGGGTTCTCAAAGCCAGGCAGAGCCCCAGTTTCCTCGTTAGCAAGAACCAGCGTCCGCCCGATAGCTCAGAACACATCCCTCGCACCCGAACGAGGAGGGACAGGACTCACGGCGGGGGCTTTGTGGGTCGTCCATCAAACTTATCCTTGAGCTGGCGCTCAGCCTTGGTGAGGGTGGAGCGGGTGATGCCCTCCTCGCTGATGTTCAGCTCGGGGTGCTTCTGGATGTAGTCACGCATGATCTCCTGCAAAGGAAGGAGAGCAGTCAGGAGAGGGGCTCTGATCCCCGCCTGGCTGGGGACCGGAGGAGGAGGAAAGAGAAGCCAACCATTGCCCTAATCATCTCCCCAGGGGTACTTCTTCCTCTCCCAAACGTTGCTGGAGGAGGCAGGGCTCAGACTCACTAGGGACCTGCAGGGATCTGGCTGAACCCCCATGC
>NW_009230255.1:4995-10093 GCF_000690835.1 Fulmarus glacialis
GAACGGGTGAGGCTGCTCCCTACCTCATACTCCTTCCGCTGTTCCAGGGCCTTATGAATCCATTTCAGCCTCTTTTTATCCGAGAGTTGAGACCACTGCTTGCCCAGCGACTCTTTCACCTCCTTCGTGGTGGCCTGAAAACCCAAAGCCAGAGGTGAGGGCAGAGGGGTAAAATCCAAAAAAGGAAGAGGGAAAAAAAAAATAAAAAAAGGCAAAAATAGTGTTGCCCGCCATCTTGTCCCGGCGGCACCCGGCTTGGGGCCGCGGGGTGGCTGCGAGCCGAGCTCGTGGCCGGGGAAGGGGGGGGCTGGGAGCCGAGCTCGTGGCTGGGGAAGGGGGTGCGTGCGAGTGTGGGGCATGGCCAGAGGTGGGTATCTGTGCTGGAAATCTTTCCTGCTCTGACTCAGGCTGTGGTCACCCCTTCGACTGCAGGCAAAAAGTGGGGTCTGCATCCCCGAGCCTCTTCCAGATGTGCAGAGCCCCTCCTTACCTCCGTCCAGACTGCTGGGAGCTTCTAGCGGTGTCTTCCATCCCGTCCCCCCCCTAAAATGCTTCTCTTGTTTCCCCCTCCTCTCCCCCCAGCAGCGGGGTACAGGACCCCTCAACACTCACGCTCACACGCACTCCCACCCACCGTACTCACATCTGGACGCACTTTCAAGTAGATCTTCTTCTCGTGGTTGTACCACAGCTGCTGGGGGGTCTTGGGTTTTTCAGGGACGTCGGATTTCTTGGCGTTCTGGATGAGATCCGGGTGATCTTCCCTTTACCCGGCAGGGAGGCGGGGAAGGGAGAGCGTTACTGAGGTTGCACGTGGAAGGAGAGCACCCCCTAAACCTCCCCGCTAAGGGGTAACCGTCACTGCAGGGCTGAGTCTCCACGGGTTCAGATGCTGGGGGGGTCCCCAAAAGGAGCAGGAGGCTTTTAGGAGAGATTCGAGTCTGTCCCTCCTGGGGGAGCATCAGCTACAAGCATCGCCTTTAATGCGCCAGGCTGGGCTGCATCCCTGGAGCAGCGGCAGGTGATTGGGAATGCCAGGATCCACCTGAGTCACAGGGACCAGGTTCAAAGGGAAGGCCTGGGGGGGAAGGGGGTGGTCGTTTCAGCTTTTAACAGTGCCGATGGTAGGGCTCCTGTCCTCCCCTTGCAGACCCTAACCCCCAGAGCGTGGCTGGTCCTCCGCTCTCTCCCCCTCGCCGAGTCTCCCAGCTGGAGGGCTGCTCTCAGACACCTTTTCCTTGCTCTTTTTTTTTCAGCATCCCCCTTTCCCTTCTGCCTTCAAGCTGCAGCACCCGTCAGGGCTTCCTCTGTGAGCTACACGCAGGAGGGGAAACTGGGTCTGCCTGGAGGGGCCCAGGGAAATGCCAGGGGGCTGCCCACTCACCTGAACCTCGCCAGGTTCCTCTCAAACTCCTGCTTTTCTCGCTGGAAGTCCTGGATGTATTTCATCTGGGGACACAAAGCCACCAGGGAGGTGGAGAGGGACGTCAGCACCAGGGAACGGGCAGGCAGATACATCCCTGTCGACCCTGCTGGCTGGGCACCCCACCACCCCGAAAGGGACTTGAGGGCTCTCCAGCCCATCAGACTGGTCCTGCAGCTCCTAGCTGAGGGTTTCCAGCTTGCCCAGGGATTCAGAGGCAGGATCTCCCCACTCTCCCTGCACCCGAGCAGCCCTGGGCAAGAGGGCACAGCAGGACTTTGTGCCCTGGACGTTTCCTGCCAGTGGCAAATCCACCCAGACTGAGAGTTGGGGCATCCAAAATGCCTGCCCAGGCTCTGGCCAAAGCCCAAGGCCACCTCCAGAGCTGGAGGTGAGATGGGCAGCTCTCCGCCCAGCATCTCCCACGGCTCGGAGCGGAGCCTGCCCCTCCATCCCTCGCTCAGACAGGGCGGCCACGGCGGGGCATGTGATTTAACCCCTGCGTTAAATACAGATCCACCCAACAGCAAAGTCACCATCCAGGTCTGTCTGGAAGAGACGGACCAACGGACAGACCCAGCCAGCCTCCACCCCACGGATCCTGGGAACCAGGACAGAAAAAGGAAGGGAAGTCTTACTGGTCTGACGGGACTAAACAAGCACCCGCGTTTCTCCCATCGAGAGTCGGATTAAACCCTCACCAGGTAGAGGCTGGGCTCTGCTGGTTTTACTGGGAGAGCTGGGCAGGCAGAGCCCAGCACGCAGAGGCACACAAGTGGGAAGGGGCTTGCTGACTCCCCCCCCGTACCTTTTTCTTCTCGGGAAGCTCCTTGTATTTCTTGGACAGGATCTTGGTGAGATCCAGGTTGCTCATTTCGGGGTGAAGCTTGGCATATTTGGCCCGCTTCTCCATGAAGAAGCGGAAATAGGGAGTCAGGGGCTTCTTGGGGAAGTCGGGGTGTTTCTGGGGAGACAGCAGAGCGGCAGACACTGAGTGCGGAGCCGGTGGCACCGCGGAGGGCACACTCAAACCCCGCCGGCTCCCAGCTCCCCCCAGTACTGGGGGAGACCTGCCTGCATCCAGCCCCACTGGTGATCCAGCTCCCTGACATGGGAACACCCCGGCTTTGCAGGCAAAGGGGGGAAAAACGCTGGGAGCAAGGGCTCCCTTCCCCAGGAACTACAATATCCCGGGGCTGGGTATGTCGGGAGCAGCCTCCAGCCATCCAGAGCTGTTGGCACAGAGCGGTTGTGCTGCAAGAGGGGAAACTGAGGCAGGAGGAGGGGACGGGACCCACCTCCTGGGGACGGCTGGTGGCAGAGCATCAGCTGCCCTGGGGGCCACCCGGCCGAAAGCAGCACCCTACCCGACCCGGCAGGCCAGGAATAGGACGGCAGCTTCCCGGCCCCCCCGGTGCTAAACTTGGATGCAGGCTGCCAGCAATACAGCCGGCCATATTAAATGTACCCTGGACTTGGCCCGCGCCCAGAGCCCGCGGCCTCTGGAGACCTGGGCAGCCGGCCGCGGAGATTACGGGCAGAGAGGTGCCTGCAGGGGCTCTGGCAGCAGAGCCACACGGGTCTGGGGTGCCACATGGGTGACAACCCCCTGCCCCAGAGAAGGGGGAGGTCCCCCTTTAGGGACCGACCCCAATTCCTGCCCAATACCTTGAGCTTTTTGCCCTTGTAAGGATTCTTCACATGCTCTTCGGCATCCATAATGAGCTCCGTGAGGGTCCGAAACTTCCTCACCTGCGGGGTAACGAAGGGCCACAAATGTCAACAGGCTGCGCGCAGGGGACAGGGCAGATCCCCGCTCGGCGCGGCATAAACCCACAGGGTTTCGTAATGCCACTGCGCAAATGACCCATCCCAGCGCCTCCGAAGGGTTCGCAACGCCAATGGCAGCGGGATGGTGTCGGCACTAAGGGCCGAGGACTCGGGGCGCTGAACTCGAGAGATTCAAACAGCCCTGGGAAGTCACCGGGACGCTCGGTCCCTCTCGCGGAGACCCCTCCGAGCCCCATGCGGCTGACGGTTACCTCGTTAGAAATCTCCATCCACTTCATCTTGCACATCTCCCCCGAGAAGTCCTTAAAAGCCACTTTCTCCCAATCCAGGTGGGACTCGGTGGTTTTGAACTTGCTCCCGTCGTTGGAGGGCAGGTTATTCTTCATGCACTCCAGCAGAGTCAGCATATCCTCCTGAGACCAGCGGTCTGAGCAGCAAAGAAACAGGCTTAGCGGCAGCGATGGACAGGACACGGGGACTACAGCTCCCGACATGCAGCTCCAGACCACACGCCGGGACACGTAATCTCCACACGCTGCCTCTCGAGATTAAAGATCAAAGGGACGTGGCTGTTTCCATCACCCTCGAGCAACTTTCTACGGGCCAAAACAATCCGGGCAAAGCTAGAAAATCCACTCAGTGCAAACCAGAGAGACTCGCTCATCCCAGTACACCATCAGATAAGGCGATGGCTCTGCCGCGCGGGAGCAGAGGGCTATTTCCTACGCACGGGAGAGAAGCCCTGCGGAGCGAGACGGGAGCAACGTGCTCTCCAGCCAAGGAAGAAATAGGGAAACCCACTTTCTAAGTGGAAAAGATGTGTCTGGAGCAATGGGAAACCCCCCAGCGCTGCTTTTCCTTCAACTCGGAGATCCTTGCCATCACCTGCGCCCTAGCTCCATGTTGACCTCTGCCAAGGTCAAAGCTCAGAGACCACAAAGTGGGGGGTGGCAGAGCCCAGCACAGCCCCCCCGTCTCGCAGCAGGGTCCCTGACGGCACAGGGGTGATGGTTACACCACCCCAACATCCCCCGAGCTGCCGGGATGAGTGTCCCCAGCTCCCATATGGACAAGCTGCCGGGATGATGGGATGGGCACATGGCAAAGCCGGGGAGCCTGGAGCAACCGGGAGGCTGGGATGGGCAGCAGCCCCATGCCGGGACAGGCAGCAGGCAGGATATCCCAGCACTGAATGCCCCATCCAGCACCGACTTTGGGGCTGCTTCCTCGCCAGAGGAATTCCTCTGCTGGGCTCTCTGCCCCGAGCTTCCGCACCAGCTGGGGAGAGAAGCCCTGGGTGCTCTGCAAAGATGGGTGGCCCTGGGGAAAAACAGCGGGCCCTGGGAGCAGAAAGAGAGGTCCCCGGGGATGGGCTGGAGGAGGAGCAGAGCCCCAAGCCACAGCCCTGTCTGCTTCAGCCTGGGACAGGCATCCGAGCCCAAGGGCTCCCCAGACGTGGGACTGGCTCTCCACGGCATCCCTGGCCCCACACCACCGCCGGGCGAAGACTGGGGCGTTTGGAGCTGCCTAAAGGACACAGAGCATCCCGGTGAGACAGGGACAGCGCAGCCGGCTATGGATTTGAGGGGAGCATCTCCCTCTCCTTCCATCCCCAGGAATGAAAAACAAGCCCCCAGAAATACCCGGCTGCGCTTCTCCCTCTGCTCAAAACTCCACAAGCACAAAAACACCACCTCTGCCTCCTACCTCCACGTCTCTGCATCGCTCTGGTGAAGGGCAAACCCCCTCTGACCCCCAAAGCCGAGCAAGGGATGTTCAAGGACACGTGGGACCCGCAGCCCCGCGGGGGGAGCGCAGCCAGGACCTGTCCCCCCATCCCATTTCATCTCCTGGACCTGTCAGGTTGGGGGGGGTCGAGGCAGG
>NW_009230256.1:0-14941 GCF_000690835.1 Fulmarus glacialis
TTTTTTTTAATAAACTAAACCATTCTAGTTCATCAGAATGTAATAGGCACTTGTATGACATAGCACATTTAGCTATAAGGTAGGCAGCTGAAATGCATTACATGAAGTGCTTATTTCTCTCTGTTGACTAAGAAGGAGAATAAGTTGACTAGCTCCGAAATAGATTCAGAAATTGAATGGATTCAATCTGCTGTTTCAGCAAAATACAAGACAGTTCTACTTGTCTTTGGAAGGATTTTGTATTCCCAGCCAGTACTTCAGGACTGTGGCATATAATACCTTCTGTATTGACATGTTAATGGACAATAGTGGATTGGATGCCATTGCTTCTGTACTGCCCGCTGCTTTTTGCTACATTTTGCCTCCTTAATGGGTCAGCCAAGAATGACAGTGAGCCATTGAAATAATATAGAAGAAAGAGCAATTTGGTGCCTATATGTAATAATTTACATATGACAACAGGAGACCTGGTAGTATCTCTATAACTGAGATGAGCCTGGTTGAACCTATAACTGGTTGAACCACAAGAAGTAAATACAGAGATCTGTGGCAATGACTGCTCAGGAGTCCGTTTCAGAGAGACGGGGTTTGTTGTTTTGGTTTTTTTTTTTCCTAAACAGCTCCACGCATCATGAAATGACAGGAGGATTCTTCACTGAGATAAAGTACGCAGAAAATTCATATTAAATTACTGCAAGAATAATTTCTCATGAGTGTGTAAGTTTTCTTTCCCTCTTTCTGGTAAGATTATCCCAGAAAGGCTGCACCAATCCAATAGTGCTGTTCTTACCATAGTGTTGTTCTTACCATACTAAAGTCAATAGGTTAGACTAATTGAAAAATTTCAGTTCATAGAAAATGTCAGCAGATATGTTGTAATTCCCACACTATGCACATTTAAGCAGGAGCTTTTATCAAGGAAATTCTTGACTTCAGGTTTTTGTGTTGTGTTGTTTTGGGGGTTTTTTGGTTTGTGTTGTGGTTTTTGTTTTGTTTTGTTTTGTTTTTACAAAGGGAAAAATCTGGATAATATAGCTTTCACCAAAGCACATATTCATGCAATTAGAGACTAGTAAAAAGTATTTCAATAAGAGATGTCCAAGATCATAGAATCTCTTCCCACATAATGCACAGGAGCAAGGAATAAACCAAATGAAACAGAGTAATCATAGAATCATAGAATCATTTAGGTTGGAAAAGACCTTTAAGATATTTTATTATAATTTCTAGAATAATATGTAAAATATGAAAAACCCAACACTGTGAGGTAACAATAAGGCAGAAGAAAATCTTCTATATAAGCATTATAAGCAGATTGTAGATGTTAAAAAACTATTTAGATATCAGACATATGAGCTCTCTTGATTACAGAAACTTAAGTGGAGACAGACCACTAAATTTCCTGCTCTAAGCCATGTCAGCTAACCACTACAAAAGGGAGAAAGCTATATGTCTCACTCATCTTATCTTTTTTAGTTATTAAAAATGGTAAGATTACACTCCCAAATGGATGGGAGTTTTTTCCTAGTTCCTCCTCCTTCCTCCTCCATGTCAATATGCATTTTTATATATTTTCCCCTCATTCCCACATCTCTGTGCACTGCAGGTCCAGATACATTCCTGGTATCTGGCCCAAGACTGAATTTAGTCAGACCTGGAAAAGTATGGAAAATGTGTGTAAAACAACAGAGAGAGAGACCTCTAAAGATCAACAACTGACAAGAAATGAGGTGATTTATTTACTTTCCTGCTATTGTGTTTTGATTAGCCTGAAAACTCATATTTTTGCCATTTTGTAAAGTTTCATGATGCTGATAAAGCAGCAATAAAGTAGTAGGAGAGTATAGCACTAAAACTGTGGTACTAGGGGTAAACTAAAAAACACAGCTGGGATTATTAAGTATTCAACCTCCTCAGATCTCCCTGCAGCAAACTTGAAATCTCTCAAAGAGCACAAGGTACTGGAAGTGGAGTCCCATTCCATATTGATAAGCCCTTAATTTCATTTTTGCTTCAGAGAAAAAGCATGAGTCAACAAGAGGAGAACTACATAAAAATGTTATCTGTATTAATGGGGCAAGTCCAGCAAAACGATGGCTGGAAGTGCTGATAAATAGAAGGTAGTTTAAATTATGCTGTTACGTCTGTTTTCTCAGCGGACTATGAACAGCATTATTAGATTGGTTTTTTGCTCTGCATCCAAAGGGCATTCATTCCTTGTGTCCCTCTCCTTTTTACAGCAAGTATCTGGGAATGATATCCTGTGATATTAACACTGTCACTGGAAAGTGAACCCTTAGCATGATTTTGGCTGGAGTACAACTTCTCTCACCTAAAACCAGTAAAGATACCTACATAGTCATAATGATCTGAACTATGCAATCTGTGAAATAAAGGTACAGGTCTCAGTATACCTTCAACAGATAGAGGGACATACCTTAAATTTTAATTTAATTTTCTCTACCTTACCAGTGTATTATAAGGTAGAACTTATAGATTACCTAATTTTCACCTGTCATTGAACAGGAGAACATGAAGAATCATAGAATCATAGAGATTCAGAATCATAGAACCAAAAGCCCATTTAAACCAAGTCTATGTGATCTACCACTGTCACTCAGTTGTGAAACTCCTATAAAAACAAAGGACTGACTTAATCTTGGAAAATGACAAGACTGATTAAGGTGTTTGAAGGTCTACATTGAGGATAATTTGAGATATGTATGTTCCATGTAGTCCCCAGCTGACATTCCAGAAAGGTGCAAGTTTCCCCCTAGTCCCAAGCTGAGCTCCACAGGTGGATTCAACTTGAGGTTAGACATCTAAACTTCATTGTCTACTTGTAGGTTTCTGTACAAAATTAATAGACTCAGGCTAACCATAGGAGTCTGAAAGGCTCTATTAGTTAACTACATCTAGTGCTGTTTAAAAGGCCCTAGAGTATCTGAGATATCTACGTGGCGGGTATAATATGGGACAAAAGGGAGACTCACTCCCATCTTGGGCAACACTGGGCAGCCAAGCAAGATATGTTCTGACATCGTGACTATATTAAGTGACCATGTTTACCCAATGAATGGTCTTCTGGAAGTCTACTTTAGTGGCAGCTGAGTCATTTGATATGCTCCACTCACTGTATTAACTAGACGCCTAGAAAAATGCCTGTAGCCACCTGCATAAGGACATGATAATACAGGTTTCTTAAGCCTGAACTGAATCAGTTCAACTGGGATGTGCAATCACTTTGTAATACTGACAAGAAATTTGAAAGGTACATGGCACTCTTCTCCTATGAGCTTGATCACTACAAAATTGGCTTAAGTATACATAGAGAAATCCACTTAGCTTGTGAAATTTTACTTTAAAAACCCCTAAGTTCAGCTGTATTTCTCACTGAATAAGAAGGTTAGATGATGAGCAGTAAAAACTTGGAATTATTTTTTCCATGAACAAGTCATTGGAATGCAAGTTGGGTGTAAAATCCAAGGAATAATGGGCTAAGATGTTAATATTCCTTTCACATTTTACCATAACCAGTATGATCAGGTATGATCTATACTGATTAGGTCATCTGCCATCTCTCTTCAACAAGTCAGTTTCAGGAAATGAAATAATTAACATACTGGGGAATGATAATGTATAATTCCTGAGGACTTGAATTTTGAAGAGTAATCCCACTTCATTATGATGTGGGTTAAAATGCTTGACTGGTGCTCCCTTACAAATGCCATACGCTGAGAACAGTGCTGCTTTCTGCACTTAAAGACAGAAGTCATCATATGAGAAAACTCTCAATTTTACACCTTAGGTATAAGGTCACAAGACCTTATGCCTAACCAAAAGTTAAGTTATGTATGATGTGCTACATGTGATCTGTTATTTCCAGCAACCACTTTCCAACAACCAACATATTGCTTGCAAAAAACATTGAAAAGGTACACAACATATTACTATTTTGATTACATTGGGAAGAAGCTCAGTCTGAGTATCAACATAAAAAAAAAGAAGTCCTTTCCAGCCATGATCTGAAAGAAAGCCTGTCAAGACCAGTATCAAATATTGTCAGTAAAGCACTGGTCTCTGCAGATAAATTGTGTTACTAACTCCACCTCTGTCTCAAAACTCTGTGACGGATGAGAAAGACACAGAGTAAACACCAATGAAGCTTTTGAGGAAATTAAAACATTTTATCCAAAAGAGGATCCAACTCAAAACAAAATTAAATGTGTATTATACAATAGTGACTTCCATTTTTTTGTACAGCTAAGAAACTTGAACTATTTGTTGCTATGTTAAGCATCTCAATTAATTCCAAATGCATTTTTTTTTCCATGCACCTCCTAGCATAAAATGACAGCATCGGATCTTAGACACTGAGACCTTAAAGCACTATTCTACACCATATAATGCTCCTGTAGGCCAGCCAACACAGCTTTGGGCATCTGCTATGTATTTTGATAAAAGATGGCCCAGAGCTATTATTATGGCAAGTTGAAATATGGTGAATGGCCGAAAGGCAAGACAATGAAAGGTTACAAGACAACTCTTTAGCTGTTGCAGTGGTTCTGCAATAGGCAAACTTGCAGCTAGAGATGATCTGCTGTAGCAAAGATGCATCAAAGCCTGGGATTAAAAGCTGTGAAGCACAAAAGGCACCAGAGGAATACAAGTATGTCACCAAGACCCAAGACCCCTGTGTCCACAGCAAAAAGCTAATTTCCCAGAGAAGCCATGGAAGTTGAGTACTTTTAAACCAAGCTGATGAGAAACTATCATGGTCTAAGAAGTATTCCCACCATCAACACAAAATTTAGAATTTAGGCCTCTGGCTGAATTTGCAAACTGAACTCTTAAGTTTGTCATAGAAGATTTATAGCACTGTGATATCATATTAAGGAAGAAATATGCGAGGGATGTGGGGTTTTGTTAAAGTTCATCTTAAAACAGGGTAGCTTAATGTGCCTCCATTTAAGTCAATATTTAGTGGGAATGAAGCTATGAATGGCAAAATCTGCTGTAGAACTTGTAATTAGTATTGCAGCTGTTATGTGGAATGTTCCTAATTTAGTATTTTTTAAATGTACTATGTTAACTTACAACTTTAAGATATGCCCAGCTTTGTAAGCTGAGATATGTAATATGAAGTAATTTTATAACACTGCCTATTGCTTTCTTTAAATGTAACATAGCACTGAAGACTTTCTGAAAAATATCAGCATCTACATGTGAGTTTAGGAAGTTTCAGGCTAATCAGAGTTAAACTATATTCACTTTCATCTGAATCAGGTACACTCCATTCCTTTAGAACTACAGCATCTCAACACCTCACATACAGACGCAAATAGAGGTAGTAGATTACATACCAACAGGTATTTTGAGAAAGATAAAAATATACTTTGAGAAACAGATCATTTTCTGAATACTGGAGATATTAACTGCGAGTACTGAGTGAAGCAAGAGCTCTTTCAAAACAGTAGTGTATGATCATCTAATTCATGATATAAAGTATAAGGCATATAAGGTAACATATAAAGCATAAATTGATATAGCTAAGTTACAGTTGCCCAGGCAGTCTTTTCTTTTTCTTCTATCTTTAAAGATAAATCTGTGCTGCAGTTATTTGTATGACTGCAAGTTATGTAAACAGACAGAAGTTAGCTTTAGAGTAGCTTTGGTACAGACAAGAGTGTAGCCATTGCAGCACAGAAGTCAGGGTTGCTTCTCCATTTTGCATTAAAAAACTATTGGATAAAATGAATAAATAATGTTATGACCACATATCAGAACCAAAACTTCCCTTTCCAAGAAGTGACCTTATTTCTGGGCCATAGAGTCATGCTCCCTTTTGCTTATTCACTCACTCTCTACCCCTTGAAATTTGCTTTCAGCTATACTAGCATATATGGTGAACAGAAGGGTAGTCACCTTTCCTCTATAGCTTGCCACCAGGCACTGTGCTGAGGGGCAAGAGAGATGTGGGTCAGTTCCCTTCATGCAGAGATTTTTAACCTGTTTCACAAACACTATAACAACTAAGCCGGATCCTCTAGCTACTTTTTTTTACAAGAAAAAGATGAGACTGATTTTGGATAACTTGCACAGCCAAATTACTAAAGTTGACAGTAAAGCACCTAAGTCCAGAAGAGAGCTAGTACTTTTTTGTGTTATTTTTAAAGGTATAGCTATCTCCCATCATTGATTATATTATGATTTAAGCCATTAAAGGAAAGTCTTGATATAAAATTGCAAAAAAAAAAGAGTTATTTCCTAATGTGAATGCTTTAGGAAAGTGAAAGTCTTCATTATAAGAAGCTCTTCATAAACTGTTATAAGTTAGCTTAATTTAACCCTGTTGAGTTTTCTAGGTGTTATGAATTCCTCTCTCACACTGCCAGATTGGATTTATGAATTCTACTTATGAGAAAATATTATGGATATGAAATTACTAAAAAGTAGGAATGGCCTACATGCTTGCATGGATCTGGTCCTATTTTCCTTCTCTGAATCTAGGCCTCTGGAAAGGAAAAATTGTGGTACAGTTTCAACAGCCAGACAAGGGAGTGAAGAGCATGTGCATTGCACCTCATGTTAGTCATGTTTCAGTTCTCCAGACAAGAATAACAGAAGCCTCAGGGCACTGCTTGTGTTCTTTGTGCAAGGGTTCAGGCCAGTGTGTGCAGGCTGTTGTAGAAGCATAATCTTGCAAAGGCTGAAGTGGCTAGCTGGCTTATCACAGGGTAACTTCTCCACAGAACAAATGGGAGCAGTCGGTGGCAATTTGCATCTCGCAGTACACAGCAGTCTGCTGCCCCATGCCCAGGGCAAAGCTACAGTCAAGCCCAAGGCAAACACCGATTCCAAGTAAGGGGTGTTCTTTATAGTTCTGATAGGCAAGATAGAAGAAGGTTGAGGTCATTGACAGATAGTCCAGTTAAGAAAGAAAGTGACTTACAAGTTCTATAAGAAACAGAGGTTCTTTCTTAAGCTCATTTTCAAAATCTGGCCAAGATATTAATTATTTATTCACTCAAGGGTACAAAAGTGATCATGAAGCAGTGCTGTGAATGTATTACGTGAAGTACCACCAACTACCAGCTGTATATTTGGACTTATATTGGAAGAATATATCAAACAGTATGACGTATATCAAAATCCATTTTGTTCCATTTCTAATCTAAAAGATTATCCTTCAGAATCACATTTGAAGTCATCATTTAATTATACGCCATGTTTCATTTACTGTCAGACAGACAATTACAAGCTACACAATGTTTTGTCCATCTACTATAGCCATAAGTAGTTTCAGCAACAATATCCATTGATTTTCTCCTTCACAAAATTCCTTGGCAGTTTGTTTGACATTCTTTCCAGGGATGATCAAGCAAGCCTGTTTTTACTTTTATTCTAGTGTGTTCTAGTGAGAATAAAAAAAAATGTAACATAAAGTTAACATCATTTAAAAAAGAAAAAAAAGGTATGCAGTTTTCTCTGATATTTCCAGGAAAGAGAAAGCAGCAATTAGGTGTCTAGAAGAACAGAAGCTGAAAAAATAGTCTTTTAGCAAAATTGTCAGTAAAAAATTGCAAATATCATGTTACTGGTTCAAGGAAAACATGGGTTCCTGGTAGTATTAAGTAAAAATTAAACAATGTCCTTTGTTTACTATTAAAAAAAAAAAAAAATTGTGAATTTATTTAAGCAAATTAATATATTGACTAATGCAATGAATTAGTGTACACTGAAGAGGCAATTATCAGATGAAGAAGAAATAAAGGAAGGACATGCCCAATTAGTCAGTGCAGGTGGCTACCTTTGTTTAGGTTAAATAAGCAGTCTCCAGAGGTGATGACATTTCATGAACTGTGAAAGAAATCTTAACAAAGAGATAAAGTATAAATCTCTCATATGATTTGAAGTCTGAGATTCAATCTGTGACTTGACAGAAAAGGTGGTTCAAGCTACAACTTTAAAATGGCAAAAGAGGCAACCGCTTTTAAAAATAATATTAAAAGAATAAACTCATGCTGCTGTCATTTTGGGAGTTGTTGCCAAGATGCATTTTTCATGCTGTCTGCAATTTCAGTTGCTTCAGTTCAATTTCAGTAGAAGTCATATGGGAACAAGTGTAGGAATCTGCATGGGGGAATATTTCGTGTTTGGTTTCTAATTAATTTGAATACACTTGGCTAGCAGTTTTATGCAGAGCAGGTAGAAGAAAGAATCGATCATTTAGAACTTTCTCTCTAAGTTCAAGGTGTTGAATAGTTTGCTACACCATGCTGACAATATTGAGTTTTCATTAGGTTTTGCAGGAGACAACTCAGACAGAATTAAATCAAGTAAAGATAGGTTGACCTCCTACTGCTCACACTGGCCTTCACTTTTGTTTCCGAACAGTAGGAGAAAATCCATCATGAGCATTTGCTTTTGCAATGGTCTGTTATATTATTTCAGCTGTGCAACTGCTATAAGAACAGAGGAGAATTCCCTTGCCATAACCAGGATGAAAGCACTTAAAATTGTCTGTGGGAAGCCTAATGAAAATTTACAACCACCACAAGTTGGTCACATAGATTTGCATGTTTACACAACACAAAAGGTGTACTGAGCTCAAGCTTCTAAGTTTGTCCAGAAAAGACTTCTACATCTCCTGGCAAACAAAAGTTTGTGTGCAAAAGTCTAAAGAAAATAATTATGATAGCAGTCACACTAGTTCTTCATAGCTTATAATGCTTTTCATCAAAGGGTCTTTACTTTGTTCTAGAAATCTATTAGCCCGTAAAAGATACCTTTTGGAAGAAAACTGAAGCTTCCTTTTGTTTAATGCTTTTATTAAAAAAGGCAAAAGTCTGAACTGATCTCCATAATTTAGACATTCAGATGTGATTTATTTTATTAAATCTTGTATCTCAGCTCACCTCACCTTTCCTGTCATGTCCACTTTAGAAACTCACTATGCATTTAAATTTAATAAACATGCAGAATTAGACCTGTAAAGGTCCTACGCAATTTACCTTGCCGTCTCTCACAAAGGCTTAGAGATTGGTCCCCTGCCAATTGTTTCCCTATAGTCTTCCTAATCTTTCCAACCCTTAACTAGCCCTTACTGATATAAAGCTGTACTGCCCTAAGCTAGAGCTATATTGCCCCAAGAAAACCCCCTGATGAGCCAAATATGTATATAATGAAAGTTAGAATTAATTAGTTGGTTTGCTGGTAGCTCAATAGATTATATCAGACTACATATTATGAAGTATTAAATAAGGAAATGTTGGCACATAAAGATTGGGTCTAGTGAGATGCTAGGTCAATAAGCAGAGACAATCCACTCCTTTCCCAATGCTGTCCATTATGTAAACAGCATGGGATTATGGTACTCAAATACTTTACGGTCAGATCCATGTCTCCTTCTTATTTGTGAGGTGCAGAGCATTTTTACATGATCCGGAAAGTCCAGTTAGCGTCCTTAGTCCCTAGGTCATTTCCCTGAGCTTTGCCTGCAAAAAGTGGAGAACTCTCTATATAGTTGCAGCTATTTGCTTCCACTTTGCCCTTTCCATTTCTCCTTCATCATTCCATCTTCCCTCATGCCAGAGAATTCTTTCCACAAATGCTGGCATAGCTCCTTTATTCCTCTAACAGCATCAAAAGGTATACCTCATCACTAAACTGAGGTGTCAGTGCTGTACTGGCAAGCACTGAGACATGTGTCTCCTTCAATATTGGAGAGGATGGACAAGGAGATGCAGTGTATCAGATACCATTGCCTTGGTCTAGCATTTCAGGAGATACTAAATTCTTCTTTTACAGTTTTTACATTTACGGGAGCTACTTCTTCCTGTACATTCCCAGTAATCCTGTTGTTTTATGACCCTTGTCCTTCTCGTGATTTAGAGTCAGCAAAGTCAGCAAAAGCAGAGTGAACACTGTTGCCTCCATAGCCGTGTTTGGGGGTTCTGACAAAAGGTGATCCAAGATTCCTAAAGCTTTTCCCATTGGAAATGCAAAGATTCTGGCCATAAGACTTTAATGGAGTGACAGCACACTTAAAATGATGTCAAGTAACGTAAGAAAGCACCCAGGTTCATTTGGACATGTATATGAGAGGGGCATGAATCCAAGGAAAAACTACTAAAATTCTCTTAACAGATTTTAAATAGAAAATGGCAAAAACCACAGAGATTAACGGTGTATGATGGGAAAGGATTATGATGAGACATATTCCAATAAATCTTCTCCTGGGGTTGGCTGGAGGTACCAAGACTCTGGTACATATAACAGCACGTGTCTTTCCTGGAGATAGCTCATGGCCAAGATGCACACAATATCAATAACTAAAGCTAGCATCGCAGAGTGCTTGTGCCCATCAAGCAAACTTAACCAAAATGCTACAACTGAAATCATCATTTACACATTCTTTCTAGAATTTTTCTATTTTTTTTATAACACCTCCCTTTTAAAAGACAATTTATTGTCAATCACTTCATACCCCGGTTTCTTATTTTTTACCTCTTAATGTACATTTCATTACAGATGATCTCCCTTTCTTTCCAAAATCTATCTTGGAAGTTATGAAGAAGAAAGACATCATAAGAATAGACATATTAGATTAGACGAAATGTCCATCTAGCCTAGCATTGTCTTTCCAAATGTGTCCATTAACTGATGTCTGTGGAAGAGTAAGAACAGAGGAATTATGCATGACACTACCACCTAAGTCTCTTCTAATCTATAACTGTTTGCGGCAGAGGTACTTCCTGCATTAGCTGTTCAATTTCTCTTGAATCCACATACACAGCATCCTATAGATAGGAGTTCTACAGGACTGATACTGGGTGCACCTTTTTCTTTGTTTTTAGCCTAACTCCTACTAGCTCTCCACATTACAAGACTATTATACGTTAGCAGAAGACTATTAATAGCAAGATTAATGTCATAAAGAGGTAAAGAAGTTCATATTGAACATTTCAATTTTTTCTTTCTATAAAATGTCAGCTATAATTCAGGAATTTATAATTCATGAAAATATAATACTATTAGATATAATTCAGTAACTAGAATTACTTTCTACAATTTTTTTTTGGTATAAACAAAATCAGATGCGGATTTTTTTCTTGAAAATCTTTGTAACATTCCTCTCTCCAAGAAGAATAAAAGAAGGAAAACTTACATATACCACCAGAGATCTCTAAGAATCTCACAGAACTAAATTATTGCATTACAGAAATCCAATGGATTAAAAGTTTGCTGTGATGGGCAATATAAGTCTGTTTTAACTCAACATATGAAATTAAATATAAAAGTTATTCACATGAACAAGCACAGAGCAATTGATACTAATTGCTCAAGCACTGATCCTAATTTGTTCTTGGAATGATAATGAAGGAAACGTGGTATGTTAAACACTATGAGTGACATCTCTGAAATTACATTTCTGTCAAAAGATTTACAAAGAAGCAGATGTATGCTCCAGTTCATCGTGAACACGGAATAGTGCTGAATGCTTTTCAGATTCCATTACAAAGTCAGTGAGTATAGCAAATGCAGTAGATACTGTGTCAGTATAGAACTCCCACACAGAGATTACAAAAACAAATTCCTGTTTTCAGCCTAACCTCCTGTTTTCAGCCTAACCCTTTCTCACACAATTAGCTCTTATAATCTTGGGCAGAGACTATTTGTACAAATTTTCTTGTAAGAAAGACATAGCTTAAGTTACTGCTTAACGTCTGCACACACCCCCTCTCAAAACCCAAAAAGACCAAGGTAAAGTATTAAATTAGAGGATAACAATGTTTTGAATTAGGAGCAATAGTTCAGTTACAGTCAAAAGGCACTGACGTTGTCTGCTTTTACTAAGTTCATTTCTTCATGATTTTGGAACAGAAGTATTCTGCACCTTAATGTATTAGTAGGTAAAACTAACCATTGAAATATGCAGAAATAATAAAGGAATAGAAACAAGAGTAAAAACTTTCTACAGCACATAAGATATTTTAGTCTAACGTATCCTGGAAGAAAGTATTCACAGAACGTGCTTACAAAGCAACAATCAAAAAAGATTGGGATAACTCCTAGCAAACCAGACGTAAGTTTGAATGTAATAAGGTGGCAAAACAGTTCCTGCAGAGATCTGCATAATCAGACACACTATGCTGAGATGATTCTACTGCTTTACAGACCACTGGCTTTTTCTAGAAGTAGCCCACAAAAAGTACAACAAATATATATAGAATATAAAAACTAAGGGTCACATAAAAAGGAATTTGGATGTGTAAAGCTGATATAAACCTTTCATACCTAGTATCCCTAGCATACCACATCAGCCTCAGAGATCCTCTTAGCCATACAACATACTCCATGCCATCTATCCCAGAGGACTTTACACTTTTACAGTGTTTCCAAGTCCTTCCTAGGCTTTACCTACCTCACAGGAACCATAAATGCATCAAAACCCAGTAAAGCTATAGAAGGATTTCTGCCCTGCTCTCACCAATATCTGTCATCACTTCTTAATCCACCTAAGGGACCAATCCTTCCTTTGCCCTTCCGCAATGATTTCACTGCTTCTATGTGGTGTAATATGCTGTCATAGGCTGCAAGCTCCTGAGAGCTCTTAAGCAATAGGAAAGCTGTCTCCAGCAACAGTGGGGTGCTGGATAATTTATCACAAGGGCACACTAGTCGCAGCACTGCACAAGCTTTTTCAAAAGTACATCTGAGTTACAGAAGCCACCAGCCTCAGGCAAGATAAAGGGAGTATGTCACAGGTGCTTTTATCAGGACCACATCTCACTCTAGGTATCAGCTAGCATGGATCACTCATTTCTAGATGTGAAATAGCCTTCATAGTCCTCTGCAAGGAACAGATGATTAGTTCTGGGCATGTAATTTCTGAGTTCCTGTCTTGATCATTTCAGGTCACAGGAAGCTTCCTGTTTTGCCTTCTAGAGATCTGACACACAACTATCTGTGCATCAGCTACTTGTCAATCTGCCCTCACAGCTGTCTTCTTGCAAGGCCCTATTACCATCGTCTTGTCTACCGATTGGAAATTACCACCTGTGCATACCTGTATTCATTGCAGAATTCTGGTAAAGCAGCATATCCAACTTCGTTGTGACCATCAGTGACAGATATATCCCCAACCGGTATGTCCCCAGTGAATCCCAGCAGACCATTAATGGCAGGCATATTCCTGCCCCAGAGAAGGCCAGTAGTTACCAGTATTTTAAGGTATTCTAGGACCTTACCTATCAGTTCAGAAGATTCAGACATGCCAGAATCACCTACATTGAAATTATTCTTCATGCCTAAATATTTGACAGCTCCTGGTACAAATGGACATCTTATTTCAGCCTACAAAATCAACTTCTATGGCATGAAAGCATCAATCTGCATTCTCAGTAATGACAATTACCTCTACTGTCATGTTGCACATAGTTCTGTCTTGATGATGAAGGTAGTAAAGGAACTGCCTTCAGCTCTCTCTCAGTGACCTTCACATATGCCATTAAGTGGTTCATTATCTAAAGGAGATGTCTGTGATATCAAGTAGATATCAAAAATGAGAATATAACCAGAATTGCTATGCACATACAAAAATCTGAGCAAGAATATATAGAAAGTCCTTCCAACCTGTTTGCAGGAAAGCCCTGAATGCAAGCTCAATCTCCAGGCTCCAGAATTTGACTTCATATCAGTAAAAATTCCACCAAGTACGATGGTTATGAGCCATTCTGCTTGACCAGAGATATCCAGCTCCTTTTCTTCCCTCTTCCTCTCCCTCCTTTCCTTCTTCAGACAATTTTCTCCAGTTTTCCTTACTGTCTCCAAGCTTTCTGTGAAAAGCAGACGTTCAGTTCTGTTGTTATGACAACAGTAAAAGTCTGGCTATGCTTACTATCCCATGCCACACTTCTCTGTACCTCTTATTGAAAACATTTTCAGATGTAAAAAAATGTTCATTCCCTCTCATCTTGGCTGCCTATCAGCTGGCAATGAGTGGAAAATATTCTTTACATGGATTACCAATAGTCCCCTTCTTCCTTATCAGAAAATGCATTGCCCAATATATACACACAAGATTTCTCCTAACCTTTACACCCCACAAAACAGCTTTGCCAAAATGGACACACTTGAGTCTCTACCTATACTGGGTCTGGCTGGATGAAGTTAACTTTCATCATAGCAGCCTGTATGGTGCTCTGCTTTGCATTTGTGGCTAAAACGATCTTGGTAACACACCAGTGTCTTGGCCATTGCTGAGCAGTGCTTGCACAGTGTCAAGGCTTTCTCTTTTTCTTACTCTGCCCCTGCCCCTGTCCCCCCAAAAAGTAGGCTGGGGGTGAGCAAGAAAATACGAGGGGTACAGTGGGGACAGCTGACTTGAATCAAAGAAAGTGATATTCCATAAGATACGATATCATGCTCAGCAATAAAAGCATAAGGAAAGGAGATGGAAGGGGGAACATTGGTGGTTATGGTGTTTGTCTTTGCAAGTAACTGTTACCTGTGCTGAGGACCTGCTTTCCAGGAAGTGGCTAAACATCTCTCCTGTGGATGGAAAATAGTCAAGAAATTCCTTATTGTGCTTTGCTTGCACACACACCTTTGCTTCACTTATTAAACTGTCCTTATCTCAACCCACAAGTTTTCTCACTTTTGCTCTTCTGATTCTTTCCCCCATCCCACTGTGGGGGGAGAGTCAATGAGCAACTGTGTGGGTGCTTAGCTGCCAGCCAGGGTCAGCCCATGACATTACCACATTCATATATCCACAGAGAGATACACAAAAATATTTCTCATTCTCCCTTGCTCTATATTCATTCCTACTTAGCTTTCTTCCAGTTTCCATGTTTAAGCCATGACTTTTTGAGAGAACCATGTAGGTCATACCCAATATCTATAGTAAAGCAAAGAGAGTAGTACTCTCCACATT
>NW_009230256.1:14968-29007 GCF_000690835.1 Fulmarus glacialis
AGCTACCATCCATGCTTTCATCAGCCTCTTCTATAATGAAGTCTCACTGCTTTACCCTATAGTCTGCTTTCATTCTGCTGTAGGCATATGACTTTGGATCAGGTAAGGACACCTAAAACTTGCACTTTGTTGTGAGAGGATGACAAAAAGGAGGACTTTCTACAGGGAAACACTTAAGAGAACAAGACTTTATGACAAGAGCAAAATATTTTATTGCTACCAAGTTGTGTTTTTCCTCTTGAAAAGTATAGCAAACTTTGCTGGTCTCATAAAAGTCTAGTAAAAAGAAATAAAATCTGAAAACTGCAGCCACAATAATTCTGTATAGGGCCAGCATGCAGTACTCAAACTTAGGTACCAAAGCACTCTCAGGTAACCTTGAAAAGGATACCAAAGGCTAGCTGAGGAAGCTGGCTTTGGAAACTACAGAGCTTTTTTTCTTTTCACAGAAAGACCATGGGATTGGGACAGGTTAGAGAAGGAACTGTACCAACCCTATTATTAAATTGCTTTGTCAGGCAATAGAAAAGGAATCTGCTGCGAGTCTATACCATTCAGGATCCATGATAGTATTTCATTTACATCTAGATATGTGGGTCACCTGAACTTGAGAGGAAATATAGAAGCTCACTTCTAAATCTCCACACTGGCCAGATTCAGGCATATGGTTCCTATCAGTCTAATCACTTTGTCTCATGGTACAAGGCAATCACCCTTTTACACCTTCTTCTAAAGCTTCCGATACTGAGTATTATTAAAGAATGATTATGAAGCTAACTGAACTACAGATCTATTTCAGAATAAGCATTTTATGTGTCAGTGCAATACGACTATTTTTTACTATTTTACTATTTTTAAGCAAGGAAAAAAGAGATACTATTTAGCACTCAAAGTCGTTAGGATTAATAATAAGAAATAACTATTAAAAGAAAATGAAAGCTGAATATCATGGGGATAGAGTTGATATAACCATATACATCAGACTGTGTATGTGAAGAGCTGATGAAGTCCAATAATTTCCATCAATTTAAAACCAATGAAAATAAGTATACAGGGATATACTGTAGAGAACAATCTTGTATCAGCAGAAGGAAATAGACAAATAAGTAATTTTGAACTGTAATTTATATGATATTCTTCAGCAATCTAGCAAAAAAAATGGCATATCTATTTCATGGCACTATGAATGCTACTTTTGTTGCTAGGCTCAGAGTAAGAACTAGAAATTTCCAGGTTAAAAAGTAAAAAATCTGCCATATTCTTTAATAATAAAAAAAAAAAAAAAAAAAAAAAAAAAAAAAAGAGGGGAGGGGGGGGGGGGGGAGAACATTTTTATTCTCAAAACAGTAAAAAAGTACTCCAGGTGGAGATCATTAGTAAGAGTTTCAGTCTCACGCCAGAATATGTTTCCAGCAATTAATAAATGAACAGGCTAGTCACATATGGGTGACATACTAAAAGCTGTGCAAGTTATTTCACGTAACCTTCTTCAAAGTATTGTTGATTGAGTTAAAATTGGATTTCTGTTCAGACTGATTATCTAATATAATAGAAAAATACACAGTCCAAGAACAAATTTAGATTTCTGTGGAAAAATAAACAGTAATGCGGGGCTATCCACTGAAGCATTAAATATAGCTATATAATTGTATCTGCAGATGACAACTGTGATATGACTGAACTTCAACTGGTTTCCAGTGAGGACTTACAATGAACATGTACACAAAGGACAGATTCTTCCTTTGAAATATTTGGAGGGGATAATCGATTTCTATAGTACACTTTTCATAAACAATCACTATACTTGAAACTTCTGAAGAAGTAGCTCAAGTGTGAAAGTCTCTGCTACTGAATCACAAAGGTAAAGAGAGTTCTGTATATAGTCATTTTCACGAAAGAGAGAAACTGAAAAGCTATAAGCAATTTGAGTAGTCATCATTCAATATCAGTCAGAGCATTTAACATTTTTTTTTCTCTTTTTTTTTTTTTCCTTAAATGAAAGATTGTCAAAATATATTAATTTAAAACTATAAGTTTTGCTTTCAATCCAGGTCAAAATACCTGTAAAAATGATATAGCTTTTTGAAATTAAAATATTCATAAGAAACAGGTAAACAAAATGTACTATGATTTTTGATCAGCTCAACAATGTAGTTAAGAAATTAAACAAAAAGAAGTGGCTAACAACATCTACATATTTAATTATTACTTATGAACAATTCAAAAATCAACCTTTTATTTATGATTTAACAGATCTTTCCATGAAATATTCTGACTATGGTTATGATTGACCAAAGGCATAACTCCAGATGGACACTTCACTAGCTGTCTTTATTTGAATTATTATTTTCTGTTTTTCTATGTTTACAATAGTCTCTTCCCTGTGTGTGATGATGGGACAGGCTTGAGCAGAAGTTTGGTCTCTTAACTCATAACAAAAAATGCATGTAAAAAAGTGTAGCTGTCAAAAAACAATGGTAGGTGAAAACCATGACCTTTGTTGCCCTCCTGAAATAGCCTTAACATGCAATACAAAAAGGATGGCCAAAAGCAGTAGGATGTTCTTTCCACCACACAGAAGTTGCAAGGTCCCAGGGGATTTTATATCTGAGGTACAGCTGCCAAACAAGGTCCTATAAAAATATACGTCATCCATACCTGGCAGGGATAGAATACCTTTTATACCTTTTAAAAGATTTATAATCTTTATGCTTTTCCAATGGCTAAGCAGGGGAATATTGGTCTTGTTCCACAGATAGCATCCCTAAGCATCTTTTAATGCTTTTAGAAGTCATAATGGGTCCCTGCTGTGCAGAGTTTATCACAAATAAAGTTGTGTTCCTCCTATATTCTTAAGATGCCTTTTGAAGAAAAACCTATCAGGGGGCAATGCAGCCATATACAAATTAGAACTGCTTTAATTTGCAGCAATAATAACTGTGTCTCCAATGAGTTACACAATGGCAAGAAAATAGGTGGTGGAAAATGAAACATGTTCCAGATGCTTCCCAATTTTGCAGAAAAAATTTTTGTTGCAGCTAAAAAAACAGAATTTAATGCCTAACATTAACATTTTGTATAGCTCTGAGTGATTATGTGAGGCAAGAATGTGACCCTTTCTTGTTGTCATCCAAAAGTCTGTATGTACTATATTCACTTGAAATATTTGTATGCACCTAAAATAATTGTTATGCCATCTTCATGCAGAAAAGTTTTCTTGAAACTTCTCACAAGAAAAGATACATAAATATGATCCTCAGGTAAAGGTAGTAGTTTAATATAGCAGCAAGCTGTCATGATTAAAAATAGAAAAAGGTAGCATGCTTTCACCATTAATACCATAAACATACCTGATAAATCACATAAGTAAATATTCTGGATGATGAAAATGACAGGGAAGAATAAAGGTATGGTCATGACCCCTATCAGGGTATACTGTAGGAACACAAGGTGTACAGTAGAGCTACTATAAGATAGTAGTCAAAGGAGAATAATTGAATCTGTTAACATTAAAGGCCAGTGCTGTGAAAGTTAGATGCCTGGAGGAAGAGAGAAATCTCTAACTTGTAAGACACTTCAGCTGCATCTTGCTGTACTTGGAACATTCCTCTTAGAATTGCTACCAGGGTATATAAAAGCCTTGACAAATAGAAAACGTAAAGCTAGTCATTTCAGGCTAAAATTTAATAGTCAACATAAATCATAGCTTATTCTCCTGCTATAAATAAGGCAAAGTAGATATGAAAAGGAACATAATGATCTACAATGGAGGCTGATGTAATTTGACGTAGCTCCTTTAGAATCGAACTGGATTTACATCCGATGAGAATACTTTCCTACAAGCTGCTTTACAGACTTAAATAAAACAATGGACAAGGCAAGCAGGTGGTATAAAACATATCATAAAACATAACAATAGATTGATACAAATAAAGAAGTTGTATCTTAAGACTTAAAAGGATGTGATTTGTTACAATTCTGTTTTGCTGGCTCCTCTTTGTAGTACGACTATGAAAGGATCCTAACTCCCACAGTTCAGAAACTGAAAATGGTCAAGTAAGTCTAGAGAAGGGGATCTAAAGAGGGACATACTGAGTGAAGGAAGCACCTATGTCCAGAGAAATCCACTTTTCAATTATAACTATTTTTATTATGAAAGAAAGATAAGTTAAGATTGGTGAGAAGGAAAGACGTATGAAGAGATGTACATATTGATATCGGTTGCAATTGCTTCTGCTAATTTCCACAGGTGGCAAATAAATCCCTCATCCTTCTAAAAAGGGATTAATTATAAAAGCTTTAATTAATAAAATGTCTTCAGAGGAAATTCATGCAGATGAAAGCCTGGACCTAGTGAAGTCAGGTGAAATGATTCCACTGCTTTCAGCATTGTCATGTTTCAGCAAGAAAATCCTGACAACTTACAAATATCTCCTGCCTTCAACACTTTGAGTGCTTTTCTTCAGTTTTAGTTATGATGAGTAAGTCTTACCAGCTTTGTCAGACTACTTCTTACATCTAGTATTTTTATTAACTCATCAATTGCTGTGGAGTTTCTACACTGTTTCTAAACTGGTGAAGTTATTTTATTACAACAGAGCCCAAACTCTGCCAGTTAGCATGAACCCACATTTGCTATTGATTTAACAAGAGTTATCATATTTCAGATAATTTGATCTTAAGGCCTTTTACTTGTAATGATAAAATTATATTTAGTGGTCTACACTCTTCCTATCATGGCTTAAATCTGACAGAAACAGAGAAAGATTTTTAAAGAAAAATTGACCACATCTAACAGACTGGTGGATACATTCAGTCAAGATGCAGCTTTTCCGTTTGGGAAATATGGTAAGGTATGTTCAAGGAGAGTATGAGTCTTGAACCTATTCTCTGACCTGGTTCCCTTATTCTACTACTTTAAAGCCATTCAGTAGTAGCCATAAGGCCTATGGGAGCTTTGCCAAGAACTTCACTGATCAAGATCTTTCTTAAAATGCATCTATTTAAAAGGATATTCTGAAAAGCATTTGGGAAACGATATCAGATTTATCACACAACATCAATGGCATAAATCATGTTCTAACACTGGAATGGCTACCTCAATGGATGAATTAGTTAAATGTTGTATAGGGTATAAAATAAGTTCTCGCTGAGGAAGAATGTGAGAATCTACTGTGAACACCTTAAATACAATATGACTTACATATTCCTCTTTGAGGACTGGGGGAGAGGACAAAAGACGATTAACTCAGAAACTATTATTTTATTTCTGATGGAATAAATGGACCTGGAGAATCAAGGGAGCTCTTTCAAAAAAAAAAAAATCAAATATTTAATTGAGGCTTGATATTTCTACTTTAGAGAGCTCAGTTTGTGTGGTGACCATTCCAAACTTGGAAAGAAAGCCGTGCTGTATTGTAGAAACGTGTGACTAAGACATGAAAGCAAGTCAAAACAGGACACAGTATACTTCAAAAAAATATAATAATACCAGCTTAAAAATACTTGTATATATACTTGTATATACTTTGTAAATATAAACTAGTATAATAAATGTAGAAAAAAAAATTTTTCTTTGAAAAAGAAACTAAACGGCTTCTCAAATTTGATAAAAAATGTAAAGAATTTATTTTTTCAGATAAGAAATATTTTGTAAAAAAGTTTCCTAGGCAAAGGAATTATTTGGGGGAGAAAACAGTCTGTTCAGTTCAGAATGGAAGATAATGCTCACTGACAAAGCAGAAACAGAAAGACAGAGAAAAAAAAGAGTAGCAAAGAGGAGTGGAATAAGGGGTTTTATTAATGTTCTCAGGATCCAAGGTCTGTGATCAAAGTGAAGACATAACTACTGATACAGTCATGTTTCATATGTTTGCCAGCCTTTCTCAGGTTAACCAAAGGTACAGAAATTGAGCAGTGGAGGTAATAACCCCTGCTGATTTTCCTGGTAATGTTGAACCCCCTTACGTGGGAGAAAGGCAGGTCGTGTCAGATGCTGGCTGAGGATGACACTCCCAGGCCAACAACTGTTGATGCATCAGCATATTCTTCTGCTTTCTGCCCTGTCACTCGCAACACACTCTTAGTCCTTGCTGAAGTACATGATATGCATCTTCAAGGTGCTGTCTACTGAAGAGTTGCACAAGTACTTCTTCTGCCTGGGGTTAGACCTCATGTGTTGCACACCAGTTTTGCTGTAAAATGTCTATCCTCAAAATTTTCCTGAGTATCAGACATAATCCCAACTTCAGGTCAAGACCTCTGTTTGTTTGGGACTCTCTGTAACACTGTCTTCACTACTCTTGCCTGCCCCATCCCACCCCTAGTTCAGCCGTACATGGTCCAGGAGCCAAGTTCTGACATGACCCAGCTACATAACCTGTGAGGAAATTTTAAGTCATGCAAGAAAAGAATGATAAGGTTACAGACAAAACTATGACCGTGCATGCACTGATCAGTAGTAGCTCAAGGTTTCAAAAGGAAAAACGGCAATATCGAAGACCATAAAATCATTATTAAAAAAAAAGAAAAACAAAAGAAAAACAAAAAGAAAAAGAGCAACTAAGCAACACTCAGGATCTTTCCTGAGGGCAGCTGAGGCTCACCCTTCCCCTCCTGACTGATGCCCAATGAACAAGCAAGGACTCTTCAGGCATCTTACAGAGGGTAGTAAGCATACTAATGTTTAACCTACTAGCTCTTTAAATACTAGTTATCTTTGGTGTGCATTTGTGAGTAACTTGTTCATACATATGTGTGTATGTATATATATGTGTGTATATATATATATGGAGAGTGTTTTTGCATACAACTGAGAGTGCCTGAACAAAGTCACCCAGACTGATACAGGCAGGCAGTGTTACGTTTAGAGAGAGCTGCAGGTGATTCTAATTTTTGTGTGCCTTCTGCACGTGTATATAAAAATTCACTGCAAGAGATGAGAAGAAATTCTGAATAAACTTATTTTACTTTCATAACATTGAATTCCAGATGGATGGCTGTTTGCTGGGACTCTGCTATTACAACTGATCAAGACATGGAAAAGAAGGAATGGCATTTAGTCAATCTTATATGTGTGAGAGAAAAAAAAAGAACAACCAAAACAATTTAAATACCGTGCTTTCTGCAAACAGTGTGAATGCTATAAAGTTCAGGAAGGAAAGAAAGACAAACTCTACTCTCAAATTCACTTCAAAATGGGATCTAAAAACATGATATACATGAAAACAAAAATCTTCTTCATGAGTGCGGGCACACAGAAAATTACAGTAATAATATATTGAACTTCTATCCAAAAATCATACTAAGCATTATGTGTAGTAATGCTACAAATCCTCACATACTTTCTCTGAAACATAAAATATTTATTATCCCCTGCTTCCTTTTTGGTTCCCAAAACAGTGTCTTAAGTACAAACCATCTAGGCTTTCAAGGTCTGTATTATGCTTTTGTTATTAATATTATAAATTAAATTTCGGGGTTTTTTATGTGCAATTTGGGGCTACGGGTGATGGTATATAAATTATTCCTAATACACAGATTTTCAAGAAGAGATTTGAATTTAAACACTGGTATTTAGGTAAATAAAGGTACTTCACATTTTGCAATGTACGTTAGTGTGTTATTTAATCTGATAATCATTTATCCATGTGATTCCATTTAAGACTAAAATGCTTCACATTTTGCTTCACACAGTAAATGTGCTTGCGGAGACAGATTTCAAGATACATGTATTGGAAATTCATGTAAATCAAGGAATATAATGTAAGCACAAACAAACAGGATGGCAACACAAATTTTCGTGTTAAACATGCAGGCATGCCCAGCAAGAAGCAGGGCAGATTTTAGCTGAATGAAATAGTGCGGCTATTACAAAATGTTGTGATTCTTCCCATTGACAAATATGATTTTATGCTAAAAGCTAAGTTCAGAGAAAGTGAAGTTGCCAAAGTTTAGCTTTTACAGGTAATGCTCACATGACTTTTCTTTCCTGCCATCTCACCGTGGAAAGTCTGAAGTTTTGTATCTGCTTTGATTTTCAATACTAAAATTTCCTAGGTACATGACAATTCATTTTTTTAATGTTCATACTACTTACTCTTGGGGAAATAAGTGGCTGTTTGTGCCTAAACTTTAGCTGATTCTGGTAATTAGGGATTACTTGAAATATATAAGCAGAGTTAAATTTGTTTTCAGCCTAACAGATCAGGCCCCAAACAAACTACATTAGCCACTACTTCTGCCAGTTACAGGAGGACATAGTGAGAGCATGCTGAGTTAATGTATTCAAGATAGGTGTTCAGTTCCTTCTCTGAGAAAAGGGTCTTCCAAACCTTCTAGAAAGAATATGTCCTAACTATTATGGATTAAAGTCTCAAAGGAGATGGGCCTTTAAACACTTGCTGTTGAAGCTAGATGAAATTTAAAATTTGTGAGTCAGAAAGAAGAACCTAGATGAAACTCTAAGATTTATGGTTAGAGTATATGTGGCCAGCTCGCCAACAAAATTGCAAGTCCTTGCTTTAAAGACTATAGGTGTGTGGGGTTTTGTGTTGGGTGTGGGCTGGGGGTGTTATTAAAAAATTAATATATAGTACGAAGACATGGGATCAGAACTTGCATCTAACTACCTGTTCTCAGGTAAATGGATACTGCAGGTTTATGAAGCTAAAGAGTGACAAGTTTTTTTGTTTTATCCTTAGCACATCATCCTCAGCAGAAAGCACCAAAAATAATCCAACTTAGAGAGTATATTCTGGTTATTAAGACATTCTGTTGGAAAGTAAAAAGGGAAGTGTGAATTAACGTCACCTACCAAATCATTACATAAAAGGTACATGGGGTGAAATCTCCTCTTTAACAACTATTTTCTGAAAGAAAGCACTGACTTTAGTTTTCTGGGGTGAAGAAAAAGGTGTGGACACATAACTTTCATCAGAAGGCTTCAAGCTGAGAATCTTCATTAAAATAGGGAAACAGATTTATTATGCATCTCTGTCATAAGCGGGGTTTGTTTGTTTGTTTCTTCCCCTGTTAGCCAGTTTAGACAGCTTTTTGTTTCACATGGTTTTAGATGACTCCTTACTCAATGTACAAGGCAAGGAGAATGTATTCTGCAATTCTTGACTTTGTGTACTTACAGAAAGTCTGTCCTGAGACTGAGAAGTTCAAAGCTCTTCCTGAATATTTGCATAGATGTTTATGGTCTGGACCTTGAAAGATATGACATAGAAAACTTTGAATGAATTCCCACAACATGTTATAAGTTCCCTAATACCAAGAAGAATTTTAAGAAAAATTAAAATTAATACTTTTCAGGATCTGGACCATAATGATTAATAAACTCTTAGGATATTATCATTTTCCTTCTTTTTTATTATTGGTTTCCCCTTTCTTTAATATTTTTATTTAAATTAAGAGGAAAACAACTATTTTATCTTAAATTTTAAGATCAGTCATAAATACATGATGGTCTTTTATTTGTTTCTTTTTCTGAAAGATACCAATTTGTCTGCCTGAGGCAGTACTCCTTTATACTGACAACTGTTCATAATCCATTTTTTCAATGAGTATTTGATGGATTTTTATGTACACTGTAGCACAAAGGTTTCATGAATTTAGAGCAAAATATGGTTTTATTAACAAAAATTCTGTTGCTCCACTACAGTACTGTATAAATGTCAGTCCAGCTTCATCTTCTCTGAGGTAAGGTGTCATCTTGAAAATTCTACTTTTTAACTACAACTACATTATATATATATTTAAGTCTTGCATCATTTTTGTAAGTGTCAGATAAGGGGTTTTTTTTGCCCCTCAAGATTTGTTGTAGGTTGACCAAACATGATATTTCTTCACTCTCTTTGAAAGCCTTCGAGATTCTGGACACCCAGCTAATATCAGATGACATGATTTCTTATTCTCTCATAAATACTGTGCAGTCCATGGAAGAAAAGTCAATTTAATAGTTTATCTCTTTTCCTATTCTCTTTTACTCTGTATCTTATTCCATCTTGAAATTTTCAACTTCATCCTTCACTGATCTCTTATTTTGCAATGTTCAAAATCTTTTTAGAAATGTGGTTAGCATCTCTTAATACAGATATCTATTTCAATTTTCTCTTTCCTTTCTAATATCCCCTTTATCTGTTTTACTGTTTTTCATGATTCTTCTCAGATTTCTATTTCATCTCTCTTTGCATTTTTAATATGCTTTTTGTCTTTTTTAGCATTCTTCTCAAGGTCTACAATTCACAATTTTCCTCTTCATTTGATAGTTCTTAAAGGAAGATTTAGCTAGTAATTTTAGAGAATGTTTATTTCTGTTAACTTGATAATTATATGGCATTAAGTTATTCAACACAACCATCTACTGTAAACTTTTCAAAACACTAAACATTTCTTGTTAATTGATTCCTTCCTAAGTATCATTACATTTATTTGTAAATCATCCCTTCAGATATGTCCTGCTTGAAATTAAACATTCATTCTGGTGCTTATTCATACCTGAGTGAAAAAGATTTGGACAAACAGAAACCAAATGACCACAGTACAATTTAGCATTTCAACTATTTTTGTTTTATATACTGCATTCACTATGAAAATGGCAACCTTTACTTGGGTCACTTTTTCTGGTTTCCGTGGCACATTGCTTCAGCCTCTCTTCTCCCTTCCAAAACTCCCAATTTTAATATATCCATCTTTCATGTTTTCATTTTATACTATGTCTATTCCAATAAATGTCTGTGCTCCTAAAATCAGTCATAACCTAAACTGTATTATCTCTATAAACCATCAGTACTTATCTGAAGATATCATAGTCTTCTTTATATTTTATAGCATTCAATTCATAACTCACCTCCATTTGTCATTCATAAGTATATCTGTTCTTTCTATGACAATTTCATATAATTCTCCCCCATCATTCAGTCCATGTAACAGTTCTGCCTTTAGTTCCTTAATGGACTAAAGTATAACTCTTGAAATTCCTATTTCTTTATATTATGAGTAACTTTTTTTGAATTTCCATAGCTAAAATGAGGCTTCTCTCACACTATAGCTGGCAACATCACCTAAAACCTTCCTGCAAATCCTTGTGCCAGTTCATACCCTGAATGGTTGTGTGGTTATGTTCATTTCTTAAGTCTGTACTTTTATTTATAAAAACTAGTGGAGTTTCCAGTTCTCCCCACTAAAGTACCCTTGAGGATTTAGATCCGTCCTCAAGATCTCTGTATCTTTCCAATCCTGAAGAGACTTACACATGCATAATCATACAGATATGCATGCTCTCACTGAAACTCTTGTATAAATTATGCATGAGGCTTTGCAGGATCAACAGCACAATTCTTACATCTGCTGAAGAACCTTCATGTATACTCGTATGCTATGTAAAACATTGTTTATCCTTTTTCTAGTGAGCTGATCTAAACACAAACAAGCTTTCTAGCAGAATTATTTTAACACAGTCATAATTGTAAGCCCCAGAGAGGCAATCTAGAGACATGGAAGTGTGAAGGCCAGTTTGATTTGCATGACGATCACTCATAGTTCCTTCTACTGAGTTGCATTGCTTGTTTGGAATATGCTCATTATCTGATTATATAAATTAAACCAGACTATTACTCCTCTATTCATGAACTGGCATAATCATTGTGGAGAATATATGTCCTATAGTGTGTGAGTCAGTCTGCGTTCTTGAAGGATAAGTTTTGAGCTTTAGCATAACAATCTCTATTAACATCTTGTTTCCTTCTTACAAGGGGTCAGGGAAGTGGGAAAAAGTTTGGAAGGAATACTTAGAGCTAAAAGACAGCAGACATTGTAGAATCAACACTGGCCAGATAAAAAATCATATGCAAGATTAGATATTTTGCAGTTAATTTTCTTTCTTCCCCAGCTTCACATACCTTCAAAAAATGTAGATCCAAAATGCACTTGAAAGTAATCGAACTTCATGCAAAAATTTTGAGTACTGAGGATTGCATACAAAAGAGTAATGTTACTATCATGACAGAGTATTCCGCTTCTATTGCCCAGCTATTATTCTAGTGGCATCATATGTATATATTTAATGAGTGTCCACTTAATATTTGAAATCTGTGATTTTTATAGAACCTTTAACATTTGTCTTATAGATCCAGATGCAAATGATTGACTCTAACATAACATGCCTAATCAAACCATTACCTCGAGTAAATCTGTTCAACTACAGCCTAATTCCGCTGTGTGTTTCCATTCCTTATGCTCAAGATCCCAAGGCTTCTCAAATTGTGCTTCTTATTCTTATTCTAAGATTGTTGATGTATTTTATCAAATAACTTTAACATAAAATGCATCAAATATCTGAAAGCAGACCTTGGAATTCTGGGCACCTTCTTTTAAGGGCCTGAATCGCTAAGAACACATCTCTGAACTTACTTTAGACAGTAGGATGGTGTGTGTCATGTGCTAAAAGTAACTGTCTTACTCCATTACTGTAAACATTACCCAGATGGCCACCTCGCTTGTCAACCTGTTCCAATGCTAGCTTCATTATATTATGAAAAGAAGAACAGTGTCCTCTCAGTACTTAAAATGAATAAGTCTGGAAGCAAATGTTCTAGAAGGGATCCTGAGTGAATAGCAGCATCCATCCGCTCCCCAGTTATGGTACCTGGGTGGGATTTTTAAGTTATGTTGTCAACATGCCTTGGCTACTCTAGGGAAAATCCTGTTCCCTTGGGAAGTTATGTCTAACTTTAAGGCAATTAACTATCTTCATAAATGTGTATGGAGAGTAACTAATAACATGGCTCTGAATTCCACTTAGGGGGCAATTCCATAATTAACCATCAAAAAGCACTTTCTTTGCCACTGAAGTTATGTCTGCACTTTGTTATTAAACAGTGGCTATGAAACCCGGAACAAGTAAAGTTTCAAACCTCTAAGGTGTTTTTTGGTGAGAGGTTGTTGATGTGGAGTTTTGGGTGTTGTTTTTTTTTTCCTCCCCCGGGACAGGCATATTTGTTGGGGTATGGTGCTATTCTGTGTCTGGATAATTTCTGTTCAGAGACTGTTTATGCCCAGCAAGCTCACCTCCATGAGAAAACAGCTACATATACAACCTCCTTTATGTATCAGCTTTTAGTCTTTTGAAAACTATCCAAACACATCCAGTGAAACTATGAAAAAGGCAAAGAGTGGCAGGAGTACTTTCAAGCTGGTGGTAAATGTATAATTTTATTCCACTGAAAGACTACATAAAAAGTAAGCATCTGCAAAGACTGATACGTTTTTTTCTCTTCCTACCTACTGTATCTCTGAGACTGCAGTATTCAGAATGTCTGGTCTGTTTACGTATTTATTTTTAATTCTGCAGTTATGGATCTGCCAGTTATCACATAGAACACAAATTCCAATATTGATACTTTCTCCATGTTTGAAGTCTACTATGGATGTGGCTTCAGGTTTTTATATTTACAAGCCACCCTTAATTTGTGTTCATACTGTGCATTTTAATTTATGAAACAGTCAGAGAAAAAAATAGATATTTCAGAATCTGTAATTACAGTCTGGAACATTGAAATCATCTGAGTCCGTGGCTCGTGACAGTTTGTTTCATCCAGAAGGTATGTAGCACAAAAAGACTTAAACTACAGGAAACTAAAAGTAGAGGAAAGTAAGAGGCTCTAGGGAATGCACTACATATTGTAGGAGTGGATGTTTACAATAGGTTAAAAATTGCTCTTAACCAAATACCAGTGAGTCAATGAGTCAATAAATTAAGTGACAACAGCATTCTGATTTCTGTAATAATGTTATGAATACTAGGAGATTGCACTAAACAGAGACATCTCAATTTTCTATGTATACCTAACCACCTTTCAAAGAGAAAGGAGCAAAACCGCTATGTTTATTAATCAAAAATATTTCGTTTCTACGAAGACAGCAAATTTTGAAAGAGAGTGCCCCATATGCAGACTAAAATAAACCCAATACTGAAACGCAAAAGCAATGCAGAATTACATATCCAGTGTCGTGGTTTAACCTAGCAGGCAGCC
>NW_009230257.1:0-7483 GCF_000690835.1 Fulmarus glacialis
AGATGTGGTGCTTAGAGACATGGTTTAGTAGTGGCTTTGGCAGTGTTAGGTTAATGGTTGGACTCGATGTTCTTAAAGGTCTTTTCCAACCTAAATGATTCTATGATTCTGGATGAATGCTGAGGTACTCAACATCTTTGCCTTAGACTTCAGTGGCATGGTCTCTATGGCTCTCTTGGGGGAAGGCAGATAGTACCCACCATGGCAGAGGACTGAGGACTGATTTAGTAAACTGGACATGTGTTAAGTCTACGAGGGCTGACAGGATACATCCAAAGGTGCCAAAGAAGCTGGCAATTTCCTAAACCACCAGGCTGAAAGCCTAGTGGCCAGCAGTTCAGTTAACAAGCAGCAGCCTCGGGGATGATTCCAGGACTGATACTGTTTAATATCTCTATTCTGTACAAATAATGTAAACCAAATATAATTTTGAGCAAGAAAATTAACTGTAGCTTTGTATATTCTTCTGCTGGAGTATAAAATTCGTGTTTTGATAGGTACGGTAATGCAGTTAGGGGGCTGAGGAAGAGAGTGATGTAATTTGTGCAGGGTGATGCAGTTTGGATACATAAATCTGGATTGTTCTTGGAAAAAATAAATAAATAATCCTTGAATTTTAGAAGTAGCAGCCTTAATTTTTAATGCTCTGACTTGGAGTAGCCAAACCTAAAGGATTAAAGCATTAATAATGAAATAAATTGAAAGAAAATGAGACAAAAATTCTAAGCTTTATCAAAGAAGATTATCTGAAAAGAAGACATGAGGAAACCCAATTGAAATTTAGTAATAAATCTTCTAATTTACCATCTGTAGAGGTCAGTATAACCTAAGGCATTAGGAATATAATTTTATACGTTATTGGTTGGTTTTCTACAGAGCTTAAAAGTACATCTTCTGCAGTTTTGGATGCTTTGACCATGAGATGAACTGCATGTTCATTGGTAGAGACATTTTTAAAATGAAAGTAAACTGGCAGAGGCCAGCTGAGTACGTGCCTGCAGAAGGGTTTTTTGGTTTTGTTTTTGTTTTTAATTATTATTTGTAGTACCAAACCTGAGAGCAGAGAACTCCACAGCAAGAGCTTTTCTGACTTGAAATTATAATTTTTAATGATGGGAGAAAGGACACGTATCCCTGAATGCCTGAGAGCACTGTAGGTCTTCTCCAAGGAGCCCTGTTGCAGGCTATTTGCCACTTTGCTTGAATAGGAGTGTCTTTGCACAAGGCTTATTTTAATTTTTAATCCAAACACACAGTGTCTAGTAACTCTCTTCTTCTAGTATTTCTGTTGCACTGAGTGCATCAAACTGTCAGTGTTTTGTTTCAAGTTGTACAGCATTGCAAGAAATTTTGAGAAACTTACTTTAGCTATTAACTGTAAAATGAACTAAGCACTACAAATTAGCTAAATTCTGTATGGATAGAAAATACGCAGGTTAATTATGCTCAATGACTGGATTTCTCTTATAGTAATGCGAAGTTGTCTGATGTCTAGGACATGACTGAGTAGGGCTTATACAGCAGTAGTTGAACAAAGGACAAGGACAGGACCTGCACTACCTAGAGTCTCTTTGGAAATCTATGTTTCAATGGGATATAATTTTAATATGAAGCGATATCAGGTTTTTGTGGACACATGTCTTGGAATGAAGCCTACAGTAATATATCAGCTTACGGCTTCTCTCCCAGCAAACATGTGCCTGGAAACCCTGCAGAGCCCTTGCAGCACATAATTACCACCATTGCACGAGTCCTGGACCCTCAAAGGAGAAAGGGAGTGTATTGTGTTAGCTGTACTTCTTCCACCTTTTTGAGGGCTTTTTCTATCAGTTTTGTTTGTGGTTATTTCTCTTCAGAGTGCATGGAAGGAATGTAGGAGCTCACTGTTGGTATTTTATTCATACTCTCTTAAATTTTCAATGTGGGAAGTGGCAGCTATGCATTAGGCATCTGTATAATGAGGGCAGCTGAAGAAATTCTGCCTGTCTCAAAAATACAAGCATATGTCAAAAGACTCCTGATCTGTGGGTTAGTGGTAGTAATTGTGACTACAATATGGAACCATCACTTTCAACGAAAGCTAGTATTATGTTGGCAGTAATATTTAATTATTGCACGCTATGCTGTGTGTTTTGGAACAGTATGCAAAGGTAAATGGAAGGCTTAACTGTCCCATTATATTGAAATAACATTCATCATTGTAAAGCAAATCCTTTTCAATGAAGCATGTCACAGACTGTTTTGAGTTGCTCCTGAGATGCAGTTTCTCAATGTATTCATTTGAATTTCACTCAGTCATTCGAATCTGTTGCCAACAGTTATTTCAAGTTAGTTTTTTGGGAGAATAAAGGAATAAAATACGACCAACTTTCTTTGCACGTATTTTATGCTGCCTTAATTTTCTGGTTATGGAAAGTAAAAATATAAATATAGTTAGTGCACGTATTTGTGTATGCTACATTTTAGGAAAGAGTTATTAATGAATTTTGCCAAAAAGTATCAGTCACTCAAGAACTTAAGTACCATTCTTTCAAAAATTATACTTACTTTTTATTTTTGCTTTTCATTGTGTGTGTTAGGAGATATCTGGTTAGCGTTCTTGCAAATCAGGTCATTTTCTGTATGGCTAACCATGCAACTAAATCTTTATTTTGGACATCCTTTAAAAAAGATCTTCACCCTTCTTGTGCGTGTAAAGTGTGCTCAGCTTTGTTGCATTCAGCCAGTATTAACTCTTTGTTGTGTTGTTGCATTATCAACTCTACTGTTTCAAAAATCCCATTAATGATTTCCCAGTGTTTCTTGGTAGTGTTTATTCAGTCATATTCTCAGAGTAAAATCTAATCTAGTTGTCATAGTTGACAGTATAATTACAATAATTCTGTAATTGTGCCATAGACGGACGTAAAATCAGTGGAAGGTAGGACAAGGAAGTATATTTCAGAACACTAAATCTTCAGCTTTATCCATCTTTTTTGATCCAGTCTTCATCCTTCTTCACTGAAGAAATGGAAAGTGAAATCTGGAAGAGTTGTGGCTCTCGTTTTAGAATGAACTATAAACGTACCTTTCTTTTAAACACTGGACAGGACTGTTAGCAATGGGCAAAGGATTGTCATCTACATTTTTATGTAGTTAGAGTAGATTTATGTGTATGTATTTTTTTAATATTACCTTCTGATTGCTATCTTTTTTGTACAAAGCTAAGCTCTGTGCTAATATGGACCCCCCCCCTCCCAAACAAGCAAAAAAACCCCAAACCAACCACATCTAACCCCACAACAATTGATAAGATATTTTTGTTAAATAGCTATACATGGCTCTGATGACCTCCTTACTTGTGCTGTGCGTGTCATTTAAAGCTGGCATATCTGTGGAGATAGACAGTACCTATACGGAGAGGGAGACCTGTGTGACTAATGTATGTTAGTAGTCCCTACATACCACTGCAGAGAAGGGTAGAGCAGAAATCTTTGAAGGGGTCCCAAGTTCATCCTTTCGACTGCAGCGTTAGCACCACTGATGATGGTGATGTAAGTATCTTGTATCCACTGCATTATCTTCATTTCTGCTTTTCTCTGTGGAGTTCATATGATTCCAGTTGCTCTGAATTTTAGTAGTTGTCCCTGGCATGATATAATTATTTCCTTTCATAAGGAAGCTGGGGCTGGTGATGGATTCTGCCTCTTCCACCTAGTGTGTGTCTGTGGCTGTCAGGAGACCGTACTGACATTCTTAAAATCTTTACTCTCTCATCTTAGGTAGCTTGTTCAAGATCTTCCAGGGGAATGCCTGAAAATTCAGATTGAATGGGAAACCTGTATAAGGACTGTAGTTTAAACTAGAAGCATTCATTACCTTCTTTAAGAGTTTTTGAAAGAGTAGTTTTACTAACTTTGAGCATAGTGTGAGGCATATGTATTCTTTCGTTTATTTAATGGAAGGAAAGAGAAAATTCAGACTAAATGGTATTTATTTAATACAGTATTAGGGCAGTTGGCAACATGGGCAAGGACTCTTAACAGGGAAGTAGCTCCTTTTCAAACGGGTATAAATTTTCACCTTGGCTGTCCTTTCATAGTCAATTTTAAACGGAATTATTCAAGTTTTTATTTCCATCTGCATTCTAATCCTTCAAACTCTGCATTTACCACTGATAAGTTTTCACTGTCCTGAATACGTCATTAGCATCTGCTTTGCTGTAGTGTTCATGCGATATGTGTTTGTCTCAAAAGATTATGTTCTTTTAACGTAACCAGATCAGTTCAGATGCATTTTATCCTATGATGTTGGGAGTACGTATAAAATCCAGTTACGGAAGAAAAGTCCTTCCCCCTGGGAATATAGAGGAAAGGTGTAAAACACCAGCATGGATTCAAGACCTTAACAGTGTTTGAAGGCTCCCAAGTTTTCCTCTTTTTCTCAGCAACCTCTTTTTAGTCTGTTTGGATTTTCTTATAAATTTTTTCCTGCTTGCTATAGTCTCTTTCTAGCTTGCAATACCATTGTGAAAAAACTTCACATTCTCTTGAAAAATATTTTGACTGTCTTGCCCACCTTGGAGTAGTCACAAGCTTCTGCTGGAATGCCACAGATATTGTCTTGGATGCCACAAGTGACCAACCAACAGGAAGGTTTCTGTTTAGGAATTACTATTAGGCTTTACTTTATCAAGCTCTTTAATGTTGTATTTTGACCACTGAAAAGATGTTCAGATATAAAGACTTCAAATGAGGAAATATGTACCCTTCTCTTGTATTTTCTTAAAGATGCCCCATCACCACAATAACAGAATAATTTATTTTGTAGTAAGTAGGCATTATAAGAAATTCCACTAATTTTGTGTGGTTTTATAGCTGTGAAGAAGCAGAAGAGCTGAATGTCTTAATTAAAAAAAAACTTTAAAAAAAAAATCCATCAGGTCCATGAACTTCCACCTATTGCATCCCAAGATTATTTGGACTGAGACTTAGCAAGAACTGCTGATGAAGCAGAATGGAAAAAGCAGAGTTCCTCGCTGCAATATGGACTTTTTATGGTAACTGAGAAGTTACAAGGATACTGTTAGCTTGTTTCTGTCGTCTGCCGAACCCTTTGTATAAATATTGCCAACACTGGACCTCCCAGGAAGCATGTGCCTAATTAAAAAATCTTTTCTTCTCACTTCAAGCTCTTGCTGATGAAGTGGGCTTTATAATACTCCTTCAAATTACCAGTGCTCTACCTCTGAACTAAGTCTTTCCTTCTGGTTTCTTAAGCTAGCAGCACCAGTGTAATTGGGAACTAACAAAAATCATCTTAAATAAATAAATGAGCAGGGGGTGTCACGGATAGAATGAGAGTGCACTTCACTTGTAAGAAAGAAGCAGCACTATGTTTATTGATATAAAACAGCGATTTAACAAGGTTTGATAGTAAATGTGACACTAGCTTAACAAGATTTGATGGCAAGATAGACTTGACTATTTACTGCATAGAGGACAGGGTCAGAAAAAACTGTCAGGGAGACCCTCCCGTTGAGTCATGAGGTTCAGAAAGGACCCCCTTGCGTTCTAAACTCCTTCTCAGAGAGGAGTCTAGGTGCGGCTGGATCCAATCCTAGTCCCAGACTTGGTCAACGGTTTATGTCTAAAGGATTATATATACACAATCAATCTTTTATATCACTTGGCTAAGATTTCGAAGTTTAGCACGCTGTTAGTCACCTACTGAGGACCTGTTGTGGCAAGGAATCTCTCAACCTCAAGGAGTAACCTTGAGAGGCATCCCTACTCAAGGGGAGATCCTGGCACACAGCCCGCTGCTGTGCAGGAGGGCTGTGGGCTGTCCACTATTTATGGAGGAATTTGACTGATTTATAGTCATATTAGCATACCAGCAAGACGTCTGGGTCTTGGGCCAGACAGCCCTTGGCTACTGTGCTGCCATCAGTCTCCAAAGTCCAGCATAAGCTGGATGCAGCTGTCAGGACTCCCACTGGTGGTTATTGCTTATGGGGGTATGGGGGGGGGTGCACCACCACAGGGGCATGCAAATTCTGGACCTTGGTGAGGTAACATGGTAAGAAGGAGCAGGAAACCTGCAAATGTACTTCAGCAATTGCTTATTTGAAATGCTTCCTTTTTTTTTTTTATTAATTGTTAAAGCCATTGAGCTTTGTACAGATTATTACATTACACTCAACTGCCTTATCAAGTAACCAAGAGTGAATGGTTTTACTGTCTGCAATTTGCCCTGTTCAATCAAAAATAAATAAAAAATAACATTTTATGGAAGTGAAATGTTTGGTTCCTACTTCAGCTAGTATCCAGCACTATAAACCCAATTTAGGTTTTTTCAGAGATTTCACAGCAGAGGTGGCTGTTGCAAGCAGTCTTCAGGAAGAGAAAATGTTAATTTTTATGACAGACTGCATATTACATGCAAAGTATTCGAATAAACCAGTCTGAGTTATGTCACATGCAATTAAATATGTTATTAAAATTTAAAAGAAACAGAAATTGCTTGTTGCTTGTTAACGTGTAGTGTTTACAAACATCAGAACTGTTTTGGTCTGCATGCTTATTCTAGGCAAAAAGGAACAAAATGTCTTTTGGGAATCACCTTTTAGTCTCAAGCACTTTAATTCAAATTTAGGATGCAGCTGTCCTCTATGCCAGTATGGTGTGGGGGAAAGTGCAAATTGTAGGAGTTTAGCAGATGCACTGAGAGCAATGTAAGACTCTTATGCTTTGGATATCCCTCACAATAAAAGCATGTAATTACTTGGCTAGTTGGACTTAATGCTTAATTGATTTGCTTTACCAGGCACCCTAAAGTGATGAGTATGTTTGCCTGAAGAGGAGGAGCAGATGTAGCAATTTAAAGGTCCCTAAGTCCTCCTCTTCAACTTGCATTTTCCTGCTTCTGCGTACACGAAGGGATGAAGTATCTTCTCTCAGTCCTGTATTACAGCTTCTCCAGCAGTAGATTGGTCATTGTCCTTCATCAGCACTTATTTCTTAGATACTTCCTAGTTGCTGTAGGATTTTACTAGTTAATAGAACTAAAAGGACTGGAAAATGAACTAATGGCATTGTCAGGTCAAGTGTATTGATAGCATAATCCTCACTGCAAACATATTCTGAGTTACTGGGGAGATAATCCATCATCTTCAGCATGGTCTGCCTTATCTTGTCAGTGAGCGTCTGGCAGGCAGGTGGGAGGTCACTGCAGTCTCTGTGCAGAGCTCTGTATTTCCAGGTAGGATACAGAATGATCTGAGTAGTGCCAGGAAGTTAAGGACAGAGATAAATCCGCTCGTCCCTTTCAGTTTTGTATTTGCAAAGACATACTTAGTAGTAATGTTAATTAATGTGAATAATATAAAATATTAATCTCACCTGAGAAATTCCGAAGGGTATATATAGGAATATGTGATTTATTCTTCACTGTGCAAACAGTAAGAAAATAGGATTTTTTTTGGGGGGTGGGGTGGGGGTGG
>NW_009230258.1:0-286 GCF_000690835.1 Fulmarus glacialis
ACCTGGGCCAAAGAGCATGGCATTGAGCGTGTCTATCACGTCCCCTACCATGCATCAGCCTCTGGGAAAACTGAATGATACAACGGGCTGCTAAAGACTACGCTGAGAGCAATGGGTGGTGGGACATTCAAGCATTGGGACACAGATTTAGCAAAAGCCACCTGGTTAGTCAATACCAGGGGATCCGTTAATCCAGCTGGCCCTGCACAATCCAAACTCTTACATACTGTAGATGGAGATAAAGTCCCTGTTGTGCACATAAGAAATATGCTGGGGAAGACAGTCT
>NW_009230258.1:1217-1891 GCF_000690835.1 Fulmarus glacialis
AGTACAGATCGCTACTTGGTTATTGGTCAGTGCGGGTGGTGAGCAATTGCATTGTGCATCACTCATTTTGTATATTCTATCATTATCATTATTATTTCCCCTTTTCTGTTCTATTAAACTGTCTTTATCTCAACCCATGAGTTTTTCTCACTCTTACCCTTCTGATTGTCTTCCCATCCTGCTGGGGGTGGGGGGACTGAGCGAGAGGCTGTGTGGTATTTGGCTGCCTGCCAGGTTAAACCACAACAGGGACTTTAACCCCCTGCCAGGTGCTGGAAAGGAAAATGTGGTGAAATGCAAGCTGTCAAGCTTTCTGGACAGTTTCAGGTGTAACATTCTCATTTAAGTACTGGATGGGACAGCAAGAGTGACATTCAGCTGAATCTCCTGTTCACTATAAAGGAAAAACTGGTTGGTGACATAATAATCAATGGAAGCTCTGGATGTGGTGAGCTGTGAAATAGTGGAGGGACTGGGGCTTGTTCAGCTACCACAAAAGACAGCTACAGGGAGACCTAACAGCAGCCCCTGGTGCCTATGGGAAGGTCATTAAAGGGGCAGAGACAGGCTTTTCGAAGTGGTGCATTATGGGAGGATGAGAGACAAGGGGCATAAGTTAGAATCATAGAATCATAGAATCATTAAGGTTGGAAAAGACCTCTAAGATCATCAAG
>NW_009230259.1:0-37539 GCF_000690835.1 Fulmarus glacialis
TATGTATGTTTGCTATATTTTCATAGCATCGGTAACGTGTTTGAAACATGTAGATAGGAGACAGAATACTATTGTCAGAGTTATTTAAAGGATGTATTAAGTGCTTCTTCCTGGGAATGTCCCGTGTATATAAAGTATTAGGTGTCTGTGTGCATGCGGTGCGTGTGCTCTCCTCCCAGCTGAGGTTGGGCCGGGCGGGCTCTGGGCCAGTCCCCGCAGGTGGAGCGGAGCGTGGCAGGGGATGGGAAGCCCCACGCTGTGCTAGTTGGTGTGTTCCCAAAACCTGCTCCATGCTTTGGAAATGTAAGAGGCTTGGAGGGAAGCCTTGGGCAGCGAGACCAGGTGGGCAGCGCACCTCGCGTTAGACTGCATCTTGCCTCTGATGCTGGTGGTCCTGGAAGCATCCGTCCTGTGCCCCGGAGCAGAGAGGGGTCTTCTCAGACACTTCCATTGCTAATCACATCACCTCCTGAGTCTCCCCATCCAGCTCCCAGCACTTCTGCCATGCTGTGTTATACTTTTAAAGAAGATTTCATTCCAGCTGTCCATGTGCTTCCTTGGCTCCAGGCACCTGCCCACAACCCTGACAGGTGACTGAAGGAGGGTGCAGGAGGACACAGGGGTGCTCTTGGTGATGGCTTTGGGACTGGTCTAAGTTACCTTTGAAAAACTCAGTTGATATGAAGGAAAGGTTGCAGAAGGATGTGGGCAGGAGAAAACAAGTGTGCTGTAGCTTGAAGATCACTTAAAGTGAGGTGGTGGTTGGTCACCATAGAGGTTGTTGAAAAAGCAGATTGCATAGAGGGAAGTAGAATGCAGAGGGGAGAAAACTAGTACTAGTAACCATGAAGCTCTCGTAATGGGACGGAACAGGCAGGTAGAAGAGGCGATGACAGAGAGGTGTCTAGAGCTCAGTAGCGGTAGTTGGAGATGGAGGGTTCCAGCCTGGAGGCAGGAGGTGCCTGGAGCAGGTAGAACCAGCAGTGAGGTCCTCAGAGCCCAGGGCTGGGGCCCAGTGCTGGCTCAGGTGCTGATGGTAGTAGGCTTTGAGCACTGTACAGAAGCAATTTGTTACTCCTTCTGCTCCAGAACTCTTCTGGTATCTAAAACTGGTTTTCAAGCCAGAGATTTAAAACTATTGGCCTTGCATTTTTTGGTTCCTTTTACTTACCCAAGCAGCACAGCCATCAGGCTCAACTCTGGTAGATGCCCATGACTCTTTTTTGGCAACAGGTACAATGCTGGTGCAAGTGCCTGCAAGCCATGTCCAAAAACCGCTAAGGCAATAAAATGAGCAGCTGTGAGAGGTACCAGGATACCTGGGATGTGGCACTGCAGCTCTGATAATGGCACTGAGCACGTCTGCAGTCACATCCAGCCGCTAAGCTCATTGCCCCTCCAGGGCGTCCTCCCTGGGGCTAGGAAGGACATGGTTATAAAGCAAAATCCTATTTGGGGAGACAAGCACCGGCCCTGGGTGAAACTCAGGAACTCTGTTCTACTTCTGTCCTTAAAGCCAAAGTTTCTGACTCTTTTGCTATGCCTCAAAAGGAAGGGCACTGGAGAAGTATTTAGTTGCATAAACAGCAACTACCCGTGAAGACAAAGTTGCTCATCTTCTAACACCGCTGTGTAAGCATGCAGGAATTTTTTTGGCCAACAGAGATGGAAAAAGGAGAGTAGCCGTAGGAAGCACTCGCTGGCATGTGCTGCTGGGTGGGCTGCCAGCTCTGACTCTCTTTTGGGTTCTTACATGGGACATCTAAGCACAACTGCACCAGAACAGCCTCCTGTAACCTCCAGCTCCGCACCTGGCTGCACCCGTGCATCCCTCTCCCGCTGCAGTGGAGCAACGTGCACAGATCCAGCCACCCCCGAGGGCCATGCGGCAATGTTCGGTGAGTAAAAAGAACCAAGCAGGTCTTGGAAATCTCCTGCATCTTCAAGAGCTAAGGTGGTCAGTTCAAGAACCACAGTTCATTTCTCAGCCCCTCCCCACCTCCACAGCTTGAGCATGCTCATTTAAAAGAGGTTGTTAGTAGGAGTTAAGTGCAGGAAGGAGAGACAGAGGCAAGAGGCAGTGGGGAGCAGGGACCCGGCTGCTCAGAACAGCCTTTAATAAGCTACTGGGAGGCGAGCAGGGGGTGTAACAAGGATGCTCCCCAAGTGAAGTGTCAGGATTTTTGTTCCCAAGTGCCTGTTTCTTACCAAGCTTGCTCTGCGCGTGTGTGTGTGACTTGTTGCGTGTGACTTAACAAGTGCTTCTTCTAATCAAAGAGGAGCAGAAACAGGATAAGACAACTGCCCTACTTCTTTCCTTCACATGAAGTATGGAGAGCAGCTCTGGAATCCACAGTTGTTTCTTGAAAAGCCAAACACCTCCGCGAGGGCCCATGTGCGTGGTGGGCACCACTGACAGCTTTCAAGCAATCATAGTTCTCATCGCAGCATTTATTTGTACAAACTATAGCAACACAACACTCACAGGGTTCCTTCACTGTCCCAGCTAAGGTACCACGTATACATGCACTTAGCTGCAGCCAGAGTTACTAGTCATGGAGTTATACCCTCGACAGCAATAAACTTGACTTGCAGCCCTAGCCAATAAATACTCCTGAATGTATATTTCTGTGTTTGTAGTCACCGAGAGATGGTTTCTTATTTATTGTCTTAAGTCTCACAAAGATGCAACATTATCAAGCTGCTTAAATAAAAAACCCTATCCATTAGTTTAAGAGGGAGAGGGAGGGACTTTTATAAGTGCTTTTTTCTTTTTTTTAAAAAGAACAGATGATTGTGACCAATATGCCAACTGTTACTGTCTGGTCAGCATTTCACTGCAAAAATATCGTATTTTGTAACTGTGGGGATGTTTCTTAAAAAATGACAAGGTCAAATAAAAGATGACTGCTACGACCTGGCTCTGGTGCTTTTGTTGCGCTCACTCCAGTCCACTCACCGCTACCCACGAGAGCTCAGCAAAGGCAGAGAGGCAAAGCAGCGCTAGCCCGAGCTAGTCCAGAGACATTCCTCCCCACCCCATTGTCATTCTCTTTGTCTGTGACCGGAATTTTAATTAAGGTCTCCTGCACAATACAAGACACTCTCAAATCAGCCAGCCTGTTAGGGCAGCTCTGGGCTGTAACTAATGACATCAGCATGTCAGTGAAGGGTCTGCGGTCAACATAAAGGAGACTCAACCAAGCAGAGTGCGGCACAAGGGCTCGCTCGGCCCAGGCTGCCACTGCACGAACACCCGCGAAGGCAAGCGAGCGGCTCTGGCTCACCTGCGGTGGGAAATGCTGACAGAAAAGCCCCCCCGCTGCAGAGGTTACCTGAAGCTGAACCAGAGGGAATATCTCCAGTACAGGGACTGGAACACAGCCAGGTATCGCATCACGTCCAGCACTTGGAGGTGTGGCTGGTGGTTACTGAAATATGAGCGATACGGATCGGAAAACTGAAAGGGGAAAGGAGGAAGGAATTTACATTATTGTGAAACACAGTTTGAACCTTCCCAGGCCAGCAAGAACTCACTGACCATAGGAATATTTTATTTCCTTTACAACTTATAAACACTCAAAACACAACATACACTTAGAGTTCCCAAACAGCCCTGCACAAGCTAGTAGCATCACTTTTGTCCCCTCACCTGTCACTTCACAGTTCTGTGTGCAGATTGCACTTGTCTTCATCTCCATTGCAAGGGCGCTGCTGTTATCCGTTACCAAAAAGCCACGCTTCCCATTTATTGACAAAGCAGGAGATAAAGTACTCACAGTATAGTCCAGCTTACATGGTTTCTCCCAGTTTGGTAGTGTAGTGTCTGATGACCATCTTGCCACAAGATGGGCTACATAATCCCATTCCACCTGTACACGCGTGCACCGAAAGGACCGCTTGTTAACTGCTTCAACAGCCGAGGTCCCAGGAGGAGAGACTGTCACTATGTGTTAGTGCAACAGGCAAAACTCATTCAGAGATGATGCCCCAAGACATGTCAACAGTCTTTCAAAAAGGGATTTACTGGGTGCACTGAGAAGGACGAGAGTTATCCCCAGCATTGCTGCAACCCGTGGAAATTCTGCAGCTGAACCTGGAAGCCAGGTCTGGCCGCTGGCTAAATCCTTGCAGTCAGCCCGGTGGGTCAGACTGTTCATCACAAGTGATTCGTGCCCCAGCTCTCTGCCATTCTGCTGCTCCGGCGAGTGGCACCCACCTCCCTGTTTTGTGTTACTTCTGGTAGCAAAATCATTTCTGCTGAATGAGGGAGGGTTCGCTGTGAACCTCTCAAAATGGAGACAAATCCTTGGGAATTTAAGCAGCATGTTTGGCAGGTCACTTGAGAAGCCAAATTAACTCTTACCAGAGCTGGCAGCAGGACAAGTCTGAGAGCCTGAAGAGTTCAAGTGCTGAGAGGCACCGAGGCCTGGAGAGGAGCTGGGATTCCAGGGTGCTTAAAAATAGTGACTGGATTTTCAGTACTTCATATTTCATTCCAAATAAAGTTGTCAAAATTCCCACAATTCCTGCACCTTCCAACATGCGATGAACTGCAGAATATCATACTTTGTCTGCTTCCACCAGCTGCTGGTGTGGAAAGAGTCCAAAGAAAGGCTCTGCAAGAAAGTTCCCATCAGAGATGGAAGCCACGAAGTAGCTCAAACCAAATAAAAATAAAACATGTAGAGTTGGTCCTCTCTTGGAGCATCTGCTGGGGATACAGTGTCCTCATCAGACAACATCCAAGTCTCCCTCGGTTCAATGCCGAGTCCACATGCAAGCAGCACAGCCACACTGCGCCTGCCAAACCCTATCCCTCTACGTCCATGCAGCCGCACGGAGTCAGCACGCAGGTAAAATGCTTTTGCTGCCTCGTCCGTCCCAGAACAGACACACTGACCCACTGGGATCTACACGAACTCTGTGAAGTCGTCCACCGAGGAGATCAGCCGCTTCCTCTGTCCAGTCTCATAGGTGGGTGGAGGGTCCTGAGGGACCTGGGGAGGGGGCTTTGTCGGAGCAGATGGATGCATCTGCAGGGGAAGGCCAGGAGTCTGGTACTGGGTTTCTTCACGTAGCTGAAAGTCAAACAAGAACAGATGAGCTCCATTCCCTCTGAAACTCTTCACTCTCCATTTGGGCAGGGCAGGACAGGTTACTCAGGACAGCTTGTCCTACCATCCCTAGCACGGTGCTGAATGGGTGCAGCTCTGTGTCCAGATACCAGGGTTCCCAAACCCGTTGCTGCAAGTCCAGACCTACATCGCTCCACTTGTCATTCCCACAAGAGCTGGATTCTAACCCTTATACACATATTCCTCCTCTTATTCAGCAAGTTTTGATAGCTGATTTTGTGTGCCTTATTTGTAGTAAGACTCTAAGGTAGAGCCCAGTTCTAAACACTTAGAGCAGACAGCTTTACTTACCCGGTGCCTAAGCCTCTTGATATGACGTAGCCTTGCAATCCATTTGGATGGGTAGGTGTCAGTAGGGTTTGATCGACTGTGATGAACCTGGGAAGCCATCTAATTTGGGAAGGGTGGGGAGAAGCAGGGAAAGAGCAGTGAAAGAGAGGAAGCACATTAACGTAACCACGACAATAAAATTAATAGAACGTCTCAGTACAGTTTGACAGCAACTGAAATACAGCTCTAAGTTATAACTGTTCATGTGCTTACTCTGACTGACAGCAATAACTGAAGCAGAAAACTTATTTGTTTTAGCAAGCCCTACTCATTTCCTTGGAAGCTGGTGATGGACCAAGACACCAGCTGGAAGACAGAAGGTCTCAGGGAGCTCAGGGGTACTCACGTTAGCGTGCAAGGCCATCTGACGGGCTACAAATGGCAGGTTCTTATCAGAGATGATCTTAGCGACACTCGTGTCTACGAGACCCTCCATGTCTTCATTTTAAAGGAAGAAGAAAAAAAATTCTTGTAAGACACTTAAGAACAAGCTAAAGGTTGCCAGTAACTAAATAGATAAGTAATAAAAACCTGAGGAATTGCATCACAGAATCTCAGAAGTTCCCGTTGAGCTCTACAGCTCCAACTGTACAGAACTGGCACCGCAACTTAACACAACTGGCTCTCAAATTCTGGCTGCTCCGTAAAGGTTTGAGGAGAGCCTGCTGGGCTCTTTATCACATGAACCAAAGTGTGAGCGAAAAAACACCCCAGAAGTGCTCCTTTGGTAAGAGGAAAGCAATCTCCTCCAGTATTCCCAAGCAATTGTTGGAGGGACGTGCTCTACTCTGCCAGCACTTCGTCTTAAGCTTGAAATAGTATCAGTGGTACAATGGGAAGATACCTCTTCTCTTGGGGAAGATATACATGAACAGGACATATCCAGACACAACTGGGCAGCAAATCGGTTTCAGAGAGTTTCTCCTGGAAGTTTTTACTTTTGAAACACAAAAACACTGCAAAGTGAAGGCAGTTATTGCACCACCAATACAGGAAAGACTGAGAATAAAGGCTGGAGGGATTCCTACCTTTCCGACACTGCAGCGTCACCAGGTTACAGTCATAGTCAAGTGGTGTGATGATAACATGCACAAAATTGAACTGACCCTAATGAGAAAACAATAAAATAGTGATATACATTTTATTGGCAGCCATCGTGACTCTTGTGAATGCCATAAACTAACATACATGAACGCACCAAGGCAAATCATCTCCACTCATGATCTCAACACTGTTTGCTAAGATAACACACATCAGATTAAGGTTTTACAAACAGTCACATCCCTGTTTTATAACACACCAGCAAGTAAAGTACCTTTATTGTTCCCAGTTTAAAGTCTTCTCCAGAATCATTGTAAATGATAGAAACAAAATCATTCCCAAGGTGTCTTTTCTTGTCACAGCGATATTTATCTAAATCCTTTGTGGGCATCAGAGTAGCAATGTGGAAAATAGCTGAAGAGGAAACAGAAAAATCCTCAGGCTGGCTGGGAAAGCAGTGCTGCAAGCAGCAATAGTCAACATGCAGCACTTGTCTGGAAGACAAAGTAGTACCAGCACCACAATAATAAAAAATGTAAGCTGTGCTCCCTCAGTAGGTTTGTCCCCATTTGTGACAGCTGAAACCAGTCCCACTGGATTGCTCCAGTGGTACCTGGAGCATGGAGCGTAGTGGCCAGTGAAAAGGCAGCCTCTGAAAGCTCCGCTTTTGCTAGTTTCTAGGTACTGCCCTGCACAGTCTTCTCTAGCACCAGGCTCAGCAAAGTGAATTTAGGGCCTGGCTTTCAGCATATGCCTGATGTATACTGGAAGAAGCATTCTCATCAAGCTGGGGTAGCTATCTATCTGTTCATAGAAAATGAACAGGGGACTGCAGAAGTGCTTCCGGGCATTTATTCCATGACCACAGTAGCATGGTGAGTAGAATCTGGTTTGAGGAGGAAGAGTTAAATAGCTTAAAACCAGGACTTCCCCTAATTGAGCTCTGCAGAGCACCAGGGCCACAGTGAGTAACCTGCAGCTGCTCCACGGAACCGGATTAAGTACGATGACTGGGATGCACAGAGCTGTATGAAAAAATTTGGGAAGTTCATCATAGCTTTTTAGATCTTGGATGATATCTGCACCGCTTGGTGCTGCAGGAGCTGGGTAACGCTGCAGTTCAACTAGCAATGACCACAGTAATGACAACCCTCCTGCTTTCAATACTGTTCTTCAGAGAAACAATTAGCAGAGTTTTGACATGTACACAATACCCTCAATTAACGGCCTTCATAGCAGCTCAAGAACAAACAGCTCATTCTACAAACCCCTACACCAAACCGTATCAACCTTTAATAGAGCAGACTATTTTAAAAGTAAATAGTGTGATTTTTTTTTTCCTTCAATAAGGCAGGTATGCACCTCTCCCAAACTGTAACACATGGCTTGCAGAGATACCAGAGAGAGAATGGGAGGAGAACGGAGCCCCAGGTCATCTTTATTACATCCCTGGAAAGGAAACAGTTTGTAGAAGGCAGGTGAGTCTTAGGATGAGAAGAGACCATCCTTCTACTTCCAACTTCTGGAGCCACCTTACCTTGCATAATGTCATCGTGCCAACAGTAGGTAAACTGTCCATCCTCCCCACAGACGTCCAGGCCACCAAGGTAAATTTTATCTGGCTGACAGTCTTTGAGTTCAATGAGCTTCCCTAACCCAGTCAGGAACTCTGTATAGCGATAGGATCCGTGTTCATTTGACAGAATTGCGATTTCATTGTTGCTCTAGGAAATAAGAACATGGGAGTCCCACACTGAATGCTAAGAGCACTCAATCAGCATGAGTGATTAGGTTGTTACCTTCCTAGAAGGGCTTCACGCAGGCACTGATTTTTAGTGCAAGAAACTAAGGAAAAGCAAGGCTACTGCAGGAGCAGGACAAATCTCACAGCTGGAGTAGTGGTGCCTGGCCTTCTGTTGAGATGTAACCATTAAAGGATTAATGCACCTGCGCACTCACCTGGCCTTCTCCAACGTAGAGCACTGCAATCTTGTGTGTGTCGTAAGAAGGAATTTGATCCAGGAGCTGCACCGATCTTTCAAATGTCTACAATCAAAATATTGGTCACATCTTTAAAAACTTATCTCCACACACCCACTGCCCTCCCTAAAACCCCTCCAGGACAATGACAGCACAACGTAAGCACAGATTCCTGACCTCCACTAGTGTCTTCCTTGATGAATGCTGCCCTACTCTGTTCTGCAAGGGCACAGCGCATCATCAGTCTAAGGTACGGAGCAGTGCTATATGGCATCTGTCACCACACCTTCTTAGCTTTATACTTCAGATGAGATAAATCTGGCAAACTGCACTGGTTAGATGCACTTGCCATGACAAATTACATCGTATCTTCATTTAAGCTCCAGGCATGAAAAATCACCATGTCTCTAGCTCTGAAGAACATTTTTAGCACAAGGCATCACCTCATCTCACCTAGGCTCCCTACTGCCTGACCACCCGAAGCTGAAGTAAGGGGAAACTATCAGCAGAGGTCTGTGGTGCTCAGTTCACAAGAACCCCATTCCAGCATTACTTCTCCAGGAAGTTTACGACTAATTTCTCATAAGACCACAGAAAGCTTCTTGGCCACTCTGAATTATACGGAGGGCTGACAGGTTTGTCTAGTGACGTTCTGCCAATATCACCTAATGCTCAGTTTTCATCCTGCATTCCTCCTATGAGCAAAAAAACAAAACTCCACAAATCATCCTGCCTTCGGGCTGGGATTCTGAAACAGCACCAGCAAAATCTCCCAATATCTCAAATTCAACCCAGAGCTATAAAGAGGGAGCTACCAGGACTGGGGTACAGAAAATCTCCCATCTGTAGTACTGTTGGTAGGAAACACCTTTAAATTGCACCATCTGAGCTGGACATTCATTACTATCATTTATGTTCAAGAAAAGTAATGAGGTTAGAAAAATTAACTACAAGAATTTTAAAAAAAAATCCTTGCCTACCTCATTTGGCAACAAAAGGGGCTTGTTGTTTTCATCGCCAAAGAATGGGGAGTGGTACAACTGTAAAAACACAAAGCTAAAGGAGAGGGGGGGGAAAAGTCCTGTTACCATAAAAATTAAGTCAATTTTGATCTGTTGTATGTAAGAACGTTATGTACAGAAGAAAAAGAGGAGCAATTAAAATGCTAACAGAGTATTAGTCATCTTCTAGAGACACTTTAGGTGCCTGGTCTACCTGCAGTTTGTAATAGACCCCTGTCATAAAACACAACGGTTATGTCAAACAGCAGCAGCTGCACAAATTCCCCATTCAAAAGGCAATCTTTACGCAGAACGGAGGAGTAGGAATGCACTCCTGCCTCACAGTTATGGGGGGTATTTCTAGGCTAGCAGATAAATGATTTTACAGACATTTGCATTTTACCTGCCCTCAGTAAGATGAAGATTGTCTCATAATGGAATTTTGGGCAACTACCAATATCTGAAGTTCAAACCCCTTCTTTTCCTTCTTTTCAGTATTTTGCACATTATATTTCTTGAACTGCAAGACTAGTAATTCATCCTGTTCACAGCGAAATTAACTCTAGATGACCTGCATTCACGCCACACGTGCATTTGGACCCTAAATTGGGATAGATTAAGAACTATTTCTTTCGCCATTTAAGAGACCTGTTTCCTAAATCACAAAGTTAATTTGGTAGTAGTGGTTTCAACATGTCTGTATTAGCTCCTGAAAAAACAGGTAATTAACTTTCTTTTTAATCAGATACTGTTTTGTAGATCCCACAAAACCAGCAAACCACTTTGAACTAATCCAGCCATAGCTGCACCAATTCTGAGCTCATGATTTCTAGCTTCAGATAAGCCCCTCCACCCACCTTGGGTTTATTCCGGGTACTTTCTCAGCATTGGAGGCTGCTGTTCTGCTCTTGAAGGCATCTCTCTCGATCCTTTTTCCCCTCCTTGATGGGGCTGAGTCGGAGATGGTGTATCCTCGGGGCCGGTGCCCAGAGGGGGAGCGAGGCGAGGTGACAGGACCGGTGCCATCCAACCCGCCTGACCCAGTCACTCTGGCATCTTCTCCCTTGCCCAGCCAACTGCCCAGCCCTTCCCCTTCCAGGTTCCCAGACTGGGATTTTGATTTCACTTCTGTGCTCAGCCTCCTAGTTACTTCTCTGCCATTTGCGTCTTTGAGGACCTCCTGCAGTGTCTGTAGCTCGGGGGAAGAACTCGACTTGCTGAGCGGCTGGGATGGCTGGAAGGAAAGCTCCTCCAGTGTTCGGCCGTCCTCTGACGGCAGGACTCTCCCAATGGGAATTCCACCCTCCACCAGGTCTTCCGACTTCAGAGATTTTTCTTCTTGGCTGGAGGTTGAGGAGGACTTAAAGAGGGAGAAACAAACATGAACAGTTTTCCTGATACGCAAAATAAAATCCGACAACAGTAATGCTCGAGGCACCCCCTGACACTTCCAGTGAAAGATGAGCAGGAAGGTGCCAAGTACAAAGCAATGCAGATGGAGGACTCTACATAAAACAGGTATTTACTGCTGCTGTTCCGCATGCAGTCCCTCACAAGCCATCCAAACTCTCAATCACGACTGCATGTGCATTTTGGTATCTTTAGTGAGTTCTTTCAGAGGGTGCCAAGAGGGACTCATCTGAGCACAGACAATTCTCCCGCGTGTCTGAAGACGGGGCTGTCATACAGGACAGAACTGGTTAACCTGTTTCTTCTTACCCTGCTATAAGACTCCTGGGGTTTACCAAACCGTTCCTCGCTCAGGACTTGTTCAGAACATGAAGTCTCAATGTCCTCACTCTCTGGAGACTCAGCTGGGGACTCGGTTTCCTTTAGCTCCATTTCCGAGGGGCTCCCTTCCTCCAGCACCACCGCTGATTCTATCGAGACACAAGGCAGAAGAACTGAAGTCTGTAGAGGGGCACAGACTGGCAGGCCCCCATCCTCTCCTCTGAAGTACCAGCCTTTTCCCTACGGGATTTCAATGGAAGGCCATATTGAATGAGTGCTCTGGTTCTTTGATTTCTCGTCATGTCAGACTTGCTCCTGGTTCCCCTTTTGTATAGAATAACTGATCACCTTACCCTCACAGCAAACAGCTGTGTCTGCTTTGGCCAAAATAACTGCAGTTGTTTCGAATTGTTACTGATGAACAAGCAGGGGACAGAATGAGGAAATGGGACCTTGTACATCAATGCTCGGTTATCAGGACAGACAGGAACTACAGAGATGTAAGAAAGTACAAGACTAGCATTAAAAGTTCATCATTAACCAGGCAATGAAGACATCAGTTCTATGCAAGTGTGCAAAAAAGTAAGTTTTTCTTGTATTGAAATGCAATGCTCCTGTGCCTTGTAGTGGCCTAGAAGGAGATAAGAAATTTTACTAGGAGCCATTTACTTGCAGTTTGGCAGTTTTCCTAGTATGTCTCAGTAGAAGCAAAACCATTCAGCCCTAGGCATATGAAAGGACAAGAGAGCAAGAGTAATACATGCACTGCAGCAATACTGGGAAACCTGCATGTGGCATCTCATCAGAAAAATGGTTAATGAAACCACACTGACAAGAAAGCTCCTTGGAAGCCCTGCCTACGGTGGAGGAGGTTATCGCAGCATTTAACGTTGTCTCTACTCCCGGCAGTGACCCTGACCACAGGGATGAGTCTGACCAAAGGCTCCTCTTGGCCTTGCTTTTTTGTCCTGAGGAAAAGGCTGGAGAACAGGAGGCTTCCCATTACGCACCCAAGGGACTGGAAGACCAATCTGAAAGGCCAAGATTTGTTTTCCAAAGTAAAATAAAAATAAAAATTAGCACACACAAAAAATAAAGAAAATCAGCAAAATTAAAAAAGAGAAAAAAAAAAATCACTAAAGCAGCTTTTCCTGGATTGATTTCAGCTCGCAGGACCAAAGTTATTTCAAAGAAGCAATTAAGAGTTAGCATTGCACACACATACCTTCTTTAAAAAAAAAAAAAACAAAACCAAAACAAAAGAAAAAAACCCAAAACAACGTGCTGATCTGGTTAGCTGTCCAAGCCAGAACACACCTGCATATATCCAGTGTTTCCAACCTTCCCCAGCTCTTACACTACTGCCAAGATTGCTGGTGTTTTTAAATAATGCAAGCGCTTGCTAATTATTCTTTAAGTGGGAAGAGAATAATACGAGCAAAAAGAAGTACAGAAAAATATTTTATTGCAGCATCTTTGTATTGCTTTAAGAGGCCTATGTCAACAACAACCAGCAGTTAAGAATACCCTGCTGCTGTACAGAGAATTTTCCAGTGAAGGAAAGAAGGCAGAAAGACATTTCAACCCTCTAATTAAAATCATAAAGCATTGCAGATTATCAAAGCAATGCAGGTGTTGTGCTCATAAGGTATACAATTTGATCTCCACTTCATTTAATTATGAATTCAATTTTACTGAAGTGGAGAAAGATTTTACACTACTATAGAGCCTCCAGAAAGCTAGAATTTAGCAGGTTTTCCGCTGAAATGTATTTCTTCTTTTTTTTTTATTTCAAAAACTTTTAACCAGTATCCGTTGTAACGTCAAACTTTATATATATATCAGCTATATCAGCTCCTTTTATCTTTTCTGTGTCCAATTCTGACAGATTCCTGTGGGCTGAGTAGCATGGGACTTTATTTCAGGGTAGCTCGTCCTGTAGCATACTATGCTATTCTCAGAAGTGGGAGCTTTTACATTTAGCAGAACACAAAGCCAATTGTAAAATGAAGCTGAAAATAAATAATTCTATCAATCAAGCCACTCAGACATTTTGACAGGTCATTTAACACTGTGCCCCATGACTCACAATCCACTCCAGCTAAACCAAAAGTTGCTTTAAGAAATTGTCTGCAAATGTTGGATCTGGCTTGGACTTCTTCATGCTAGTCAAGATCCCATTTGTTGAGAGTAATGAGACTGGGTACAGACAGGAGACATGAAAGGGGAAAATGAAGTATGAGGGATACATTTTCTATGAATCAGAGGTGTTCTTCTATGGCAATACTTTTTTTTTTTTTTTCCCTTAAAGATATATAAATATACCTGCCCAGGATATGCTCCTGTGCAACTTCCCTTGACAACTGGACTGGTACATGGAAGAGAAAGAGGCCACTGCAAAGGGAAATCAAGTGAGCAGCTACATCAAAAGGAAGGAGAGACTATATGAAAAAAAAAAAAAATTAAAAAGCACAGAGTTTAAAATGTAACCAAGAGCCTATTTTAAAATAAATAAATAAATAAATAAAAACAAAGGAAAGAACAAGCTGGGATAAGCTCACTAGATGCCAAAGGGATACTTTAAGGGTACAAGGTCTCAACATGAATAAGGAGGCATAAACACATTCAAACAATGCAGACTCAAACTGCTCTCTTTGTGAGTTTCAGAAACAGAAAATTCCTTAGTGATATCCTAGCACACGCAAGAAACCAGTCTGAGCTTTTCCTGAGCTACACGCTTCTGGTTAAAAATCATTTTTAAACCCACAGAAGAGCCTGAAGATTAGAAATATGGATAAAGATTCACATAGTTTTAGCCTCTAAAGAGGAAGAACAACATGCATATGACAGTCTGACAGGAAAACTTCTTCAAAACATTCATTTGTCAGCCAGCTCTGGCAAGTCCACTAGGAATTGTGTTAACAAGAATGTGGCCGAAATTATTTTCTCAGACTGCCACAGGAGTGGCATTCAGGCAGGTGCTTCTTTCAACTAATCAGTTAGCACCTATATACCACAAATGTGAAGGAGTCAACAGAAGTGCTCACGGATAAGAATTTAAATTTTTTTTTTAAAAGGTGATAATTTGATTTTGACTCTAATTTTATGTTTACCCATTCTGAAATCCTAAAATCATATCCTGCCCTGTTTAAAACAAACCTGAAAACTAGCATTTTTACCAGATTTCCAAACAAACCATACCATTGATGCCACCTACCCAGAAAAGCCTTGTCTGCTGTATGTGTATAATCTGCTCAGCTTTGATAGTGCTAGCAGTGCTGAGAGCCTCAGTGGTAGATGTTGTTGATAAGAGCTCTGAGCAGGGATTACATAAAGCTTTAAAAATTTCAGCTGTTGATCCAACACTAACCTCACAACATTAACAGCTCTTTCGGAAGTGAAAAGCCCTGGCCACTATGTGGCCATCAAAAGAAACTCATTTGATTCAACTGCACCAGACTGAAGGCTAAACAGCCGTTTTAAGAGGTGAATAAATCCGCAGCCAACAGGATTTGCATTCTGCTATCTCATGCTGTAAAAGACAGCGGCAACTAACTGACCCTGGCTGGCAAGGTTTGTAATAGGCCATTCTCCCAGGAACCTAGTGCTCTTAGCACCCAACGCAAACTCCCATACTGAAGACACACGGAAATGGAAACGCTGCATGGGAAGATCCATCCACATGTGGGATGCCCAGACCAGCCCCAAACAAGTGGAAGAGGGAAAAGATCCATGACTTTGTTCAGTTTCATTTGGGAAACAGTTAGCATGAAACACATTACTCCTCCAAAGAAGCTCCATTACTCCTCTCATTCTTCTCTTTAAGAAAGAGAGGTACTTTTCCGATGGAATATCAGAAGCAAGGAGGAAGGGAATTTTTCACTGAAAACTTCTAGGGACAAGAACTGATTCCCCTTCTCATTGCTATGTTATTCCTTATGCTACTAACTTTACTCTTCTAGAAGACCTGCAGTAACTTCAACAGACTTTAAACAGGCTAGTGACAGCTATGCTGGACACGCTACTGGCTTGACATCTCTCACCTGTATTGGAACGCTGCAGAAGCGATGGTTTGGCTGTCCCGGTGGCCAAGCTGGAGGAGGGGACAGAGAGGGATTTATATAGAGCTGTTTCTCGGTGTTCTTTAAAACGCTCTGCAGCCATGAGCGCATTAGAGAGCTCTTGCAGGGGCATATTGTTAATATCTGAAGAAAATGGACTGAGCGGGTTCTCCAGACTCATTAGCCAGCTTGTGTTACCTGGTAAGAGAAAATTAGGGAAGAAATTAAGTACTCCCAACTCCAGAAAGTTTACAACTCACATCGAAAAAAGCACAAACTTTTTTGGATTTTGCAAGTAAAAATCAAAACGGACCAAGTTCTCAGTTCTCCTGACATTTGGCAGAATCACTTGATTAATTTCCTATTTTCAGTAAGTAGCTCCCAGTGCTCTGTACTTCACCCCAAGCTCTTCAAAAACCATCCTTGGTAACTCCTTACTACAGCAGATTCCCAAAAGGCATCCAAAACACTCCGGTATTTTAATTAATGATACCAGGTCAGTTATTTTCTCCTGAAGCAACTTTCAGATGAAATAGACAATTCCCTGTTAATGTTGTGTAACATACCAGTATTCAAGAATTTTGACTGTGAACATGTCATTACTCCTTCCTTAACAGCAGACACAACCATGCAGCTGCTCTAGCCATAAGCCTCATTCATCTCAAATCTAGCATGGGAAGCTAAAACACAGCACAGACAGATTTTCAAGAAAGACCACAGAGCAGTGTAAAAATGGAAAATGCAAAGTAGGGTTGATATTATCTGGCTCTATTTCTGTAACAGTACTTAATACACAGATTTAAGTCCTTGCTTCAATCTTTTCACAGGTCTTTTGTAGATTTAAAACACTAAAGAGTGATTTCAAAGAATCAAGTATCAGATGTATTAGTTTCAAGAGGCAGTAAGCAATAAAGAGATCCATTTGCAACTAAGTATGTGTTTTTCTTCTTCATCCAGGCTCCAGTTTCTTAGCAAGTCAAAAGAGCTCACTCCACACTCGGGTAAAGATACCTGTGGGTCTGCGCACTAGGATTTCTGCCCATCCCTGTGTCAGCAGCGGGACATATGCAGCTAAGTTTGCTTTTTCTTTCTGCAGAGCTGTCTGTGGAGCAGGATTAGTCTTCTCTGATCGAGATGCAGGAGGACTCTGTGTCCCTTGGGAAGCCGAGCCACTGGGGAAATGGGAGGCTGAGCTGTCTAAGGCACCAACACGTAAGGCATGACCACCTAGCAAGACAGACACAAAATAGAAGGGAGAGCCATGCTTAGTTAGCACTAAAAATATCCCAGAAGCAGTAAGTCTTTTAAGCTCCTCTAGCAGCTGTGCTCACAATATTGGGAACCTAAGAGAACGTTACCTTGAATGTGTTTCTTATAAATCATGAAGTTAGATAAACATAGGTGATCTCACTGCAAGTGCTCACCACTTAATCAACCATCAAAGCTTTCCTGCAAGGAGAGCCAAGCAGGAGGAGCATCACCACTCCTGAGGCCAACAGCTGCTGCTACCTGCCCACTATTAAATACCAGACCAGATTCTCAAATTAATTTAGATACAGGTCTCTTTGGTAGGCACTTGGACAATTAAGACTGCGACATGGACCCACAACTGACAGTAAGACTCCAGGATAGGAATTTACCAGACATGGATCGGACTCTGTTGCGAGAGCTTCTGCAAACCTGCTGCCCAGCTTGAGATTCCAGTTTTGCTGGAGCTTCTTTGGTTTGTCTCACTTGCAAAACAGGGTCTGAGCTGTGGGGGGGAAAAAAAAAAAAAGATATTGATGATATTGAGAGAGGAACCAGTCATGTTGGACAAATAAGACATTCCTCTTCTGGTAAGCGGAAAACCTAGAAAGATGCACTGCAACAGTAGTTTAAGTGACTCTGTTAGGTGGAAATTTCTAGAAATGGGAGCAAACTTTACCTTGATTCTGTGCTGCTTTGGAGCTCTCCAGAGTCTAGGCCAAGCAGGGACCTTGTCCCTGTTCCAACGCTTGTAGTGATGGTCACCAGCTTGTTACCAACCAGCCACGTCTTTGTCCTTCCTCCAGCCAACAGAAACTCACCCACAGGAGACCTAGAAACACATTTGTGATGAACGCAGCTCTCAGGCTGCAGAGCACAGAGCCTACGCAGGTGGCTTATTTCACGTAACTACGTAGGAGGTACTGCCTGCTTTCCTTCTTTATACAGCATTTTTAACATACCCCCTGGTCATCAACATACACATTATCCATCAGGTAAAGGATGAGCTGAATTTAATATCAATTGATAGCAGTACTACTGGACACACATTACAGAGCAGTCCAGTTCAATCCTGGTCACACATCACAGAGCAGAAGGGAACGAGCCTTGTCTGCGCTACGTGTCTCCTTCTGGGAAGGGCTAGCAAGAAAAGTAAATGCCCTCCATTTGAAGTCAGCTGGCACAACACTCAGCTCTGTAGCGAAGACTGTGATTATCCAGCAAGGACATGGAGCAAAGTACTGCTCACAGACAGCATGCCTTCAGGGCATCTCCTTCTGGACAGTTCAAGGCTGAGGCAAAGGCTGGTTGGCTCCAACGGACTTCTCTCATCTAACCAATTTAGCCAAGCCAGATTTTATCTGCGAGGAATGACTTCAGAGCCTGGCCCTGCCAGAATCTCAAATGTGTCACGGTAATTTTCCACTAATAAGGTTGAAATATGAACCTCAAACAAAAACATCTCTCCCATGGTCACCGACTGACCCCTACCTTTTAGGCACAGCAGTGAAGTTTGAAAAGACGTATCGAGCCATCATATCCAGACAGGTCTCAGTGAGTTCCAGGTGGAGATTTTTTAAGTTGTCATCAGCCTGAGCCATCGAATTTTCATCTGCAGAGCCCAGGCTTGAACTAGTGATGGATGTTTGTATCCGACTAGAAGAGAATGTTTCCAACTGACAGATCACATTGCAAAATGCTTGTCCCTGTCACCCGAAAGACAGTGTGATGCAGAACAATCTGCAATACATGCATGTGCCAGATCAGAGAGGTGGCCAGACGTTAAACCCAGGACATACTAAAAATATTTTTGGATCAGCCTCATGTTGTGCTTTGTAGATTGTCATTGCAGAAAGTGTATTTTATCTTGAGAGACTGAGAAACGTTTAAATGTCCATCAACTGACTAGGTCAGGCCAGTGCTCTTTGATGTTGGGTGGCCCATGGGCAAGTGCACCAAGCAAATAGTGAGTGGCAGCACCATGCTTTGAGCTTCCTAATCTATAGTGAGGGCAAGCGTCCCGTGACCTGCACAGTTTCCCAGGCAACATGTTGCCCATGAGCCACAAATCGGGGCACTCTAGACTTAACTTTATAATCCTGTGGTTTGCTTTTTTCTCTGTTGCATCCCTTTCATGTATTGATTATTTTCCTCCAAATTCAATAGCTATGTAAGACCTAATTTAACTTGAAATAGAAAAAAATTGCACTCTGAACAGGAAATTGGTACAAGAATAGAGAGCAACTCTGCCTTCAAATCAGCCAAGTTAGCAATGCCATTTAAAACAACTGCAAGAACAGGCTAGATTGCAATATTTTATAAAGATGACTCCTCATGCCATCGTAATACAAACTAAACTGAGGTACAGCCAAATTTTTTATGATGTGGCAACTTCTTTGGCATCATTAAGGGTAATTATCTGAACTTTCAGTTGCTACCATTTACATATAAATACAAGAGAAAAAAATCACCTAATAGATTAATGGGGATGTTAGAGACTGAAGTGCCAGAATTGTATTCACAATTCAGTCACTTCAGTGTCTTTCCCCAAAATACCATATAGTTATAGTCAAAAATAAAAACATGGAAAATAAAGTTTCACTGACAGCAGTCCTTACAGATTAAGGCACAAATCTTCAGGTTCAGATTTTAAACCAACATGTTACAGACAGCAGTTTAACACTCAAGGGAAGTGATCCAGAAATATGTTCTAAAAACTAGCATAAATTGTTTCACCTTTCATGTGAGCAAATCATTGTCTGCAATCAAAACTTGTTTTCTTTAGTCACGAAAGCAATAGCTTCATATGGGCTGAGCATACATTTCACTGCTCTACAGAAAGACAAATTAAGGTTTTCACAGCATCATACTTCAGACCAGAATACTTCCGTCAGCTCCCTTTGCCTCAAAGAACAAATCCTAAACTGAGGCCAGAACTATTCTTCATAGTTTGGGAGGAGGGCCTGTACATAAGTTTGCAGAGTATCAAAAGCCTCTCCTGGGGCAAGTCACTGCTTAGAAGGCTGAAGTTTTAGTGAGCTTTAACCAGGACTCTCACTTGCACAGAATGCAACCTTTTTCCTTTTTTTGTGTGTTGTTTGTTTGTTTGTTTTTCCCCCCTTCGCCATCTTTACTTTGAAAATAGAAATTTTTGTGGCTAAAGCATCAGAGAACAGGGCAAAGTAACCATACACAACACAGGGCATGATGTGATAACCCAACAGCCGGCGTTGGGAAGCCATGGGATATCCATGATCCTTTCCCAAAACCTTTTGACTGTGGCTAAAGCCAGTTTTTTATTGCGTAACGAAGTCATGCAAGCATCCCACATGCAAATCCACCCTGCTTCCACCCACCCTTGTGGTAAAATTTCCAAGTGCCGAGTTGCTCTTGGATTCTCCCCATTTAAAGTGCCTCTACCTGCGGACCACATGTTCAGACACACTGATGCTGCGGGATCGGAAGGCATCAACTGCAGAGGATTCTTTCAGCTCTTTCACTGGAGGAGAGTTATTCAAGCCTTGCTTTGCATTTTTGGCTAGTCTTAAACTACTAGGTGGAGAAGCACCAAGCCCCAAAAGAGGTCACAGGAAGGGAGGAAATCATTGTAGGGATGTAGGTTGAAAGGTCACAGGTCACAGGGTCAATATTGGGGGATCCCGGAGGGTGATGTAAAATAAAACAAATGCCAAAAAAGGAAAAAAAAAAATTAAAACGTACAAACAAGCAGAGCTGAAAGCATTAAAAAGACAAACCACATTTTGAAAACAAGATTTTAAACGTGCTACAAAACAAATGAAATTAGTACAAGTTAAAACAAAAAACTGATTGAAATGATAGTTGGAATACTGCGCTGTCAAACAAAGGCAAAAGCACCTGAACGCTAATTCAGCACAAATTTCTCGAGTCTGAGAAGTTTTGTGCAGTTCAACCACCTCTTGAGTTGCCCCAACTCACCACTTCAGCACAGCTAAAATCTTGATTACTTCCACAGAGACCAGATCCTAAAATGCTTTGCCAATACCAGGTAGTAGCACATTTTTCTAAGAGACACGGGAATCTAAGAGGCATCAGGCATCTCTACCTCTGTGCCCAAATCTGAGCTTCTACCCTGAAGCACAAAACCACCAGGACCAGTCAGAGGTGCCCCTCAGCTCAGCTCGAGACACTGGGGAGACTCAGCCCATATGAACGAGACTGATCCTTCTCACACTGCACAGACAGAAGGGCAAGAAGACAAACACCCTCTTGGCTGTTGCTAACTGCATGATGATTTTCTGTCAAACAAGCTATCTTATTTCAGGTGGCTCGAGGTAACCCACTTGACTTTCAACTGGAACAGAAAGGAAGATAAGCCTTTACACTGTTAGGTGCCAACCACATGTGGGAGATGACAGCAATTAACATCTAAGAGGCACTTTAATTAGTCACAGCTGAGATGCATGCTTGGCTCAGTACTAATTTGGACATAACAGTTGGTCCAGCAGTTCACATCCCTGTATATAAAATGCAGATACTAATTTAACCCCTCTGGCTCTTTCTGAACATGATTTATTTGCCCTCCTTTCAGTGAATTATTACCATTCAGACAGCCACCTGGAGGGATCAGAATTTATTTGTCCTTCTTCTCCCAACAACCTCTGACAGATCACTTTTGGCCATAACTGGAGATGTGACTGCAGAGAGCACAGGCTCATACTCTGAGACAATCAGCTACACCAACATCACGCCATTCAGCAACCTTGGGAACCGCTGGGATCTTGATGTCCTGGAACAGCCAGCACCTCAGCTAGGGCACAGCAATGCTTGTTCTTTGGGCTTAAGGAGTGTTAACCAAGCACAGAAGCTTCACAAGCAAGGAAACAGGTATCCGCTCAAAGCTATTTCCTCTCTCGCTTGGCAGAATCCAAGCTCAGACAGACTCAGAGGCAGTGGCACCCTGTCATTCTGGTGTTTCGGGTTGCTGCCTGAGTACAGCCCACACTCCTTAGCAGAGATTTCTGTGGAACATGATCCAGCCAGTTAGCAAAAGCCTTTAGATACAGTAGTATTCCAACCTGGTAGAATTTAACAGGTTTTTGGAAAGAAGATTAGTTGAAATTCTAATTTGAGAGACGAGTGTCAAAAGGCTTCTCTTCCAAGTTTCTGAATGAAAGAGGAGGAGATGGGAGAGATGAAACACAAAACAGGGTTTACAGCTATAGCATTAGGGCAGGGATGGTGTTTCTTCATTGCAAGATACTCATTGAGCCTTGCAGTTAAAGTAGAGGCACTTTCCCCAGGGTTCAAATGCCACTGTATGCTTACTGCACATTAACACTGAAGCAAGTTAAGTGAACCAATTTAGGTAAGCCCTGCAGGTAAAACGACGTTAGAGAAACCCTGAATGCCTTCTAAAGAATATCTTCCTATCCCAGCAAATGTTACTTTGAAGGACTGCTAGCAAGATACGTTCTGACTTCTAAAGACATTAGGCTTTGCTTACGGCTTCAACATTCAAAAAAAAGATCAGGACATCCAGACACACATAAGGCAGCTGTCTGCCACCCAGTACACTGACTTGACAGATAATACTACGGAAAAACACAGCATTGGTGCTCTCAATTAACACAGGTTGCTAATCACAACAATTTCTCTGGCAATCATTTAAATAGTCGTTACAGATCAATTATCAAAAGGAGTTAACACTACCAATATGAACATGGTATTCTATTACTTCTGGTATTACCCTTCCCTATTACTTCTGGTAGCATTGTACTGACACACATCAACCTGAAAGAACTGCTGATTTTCAAAAATTAACAACAAAAAGCCCCACACCTTACTGCAAAGGCTTACAGAACAGCCAGTGATGCCCTCATATGTACTATCAGACTGTCAGCTTGGTTTGATTCCAGCTTCTGACCAACCTAAGTTTGTTTTTTACCAATCCCCTGACCTAAAGAGGTTTACTTTGCTTGCTTAAATGCACTGTCAGATTTTGGATAACTAGACCCAGCCTCCTAGGAAGGGTGTGAGCACTAGAACAGGGAACACAGGACCCTGCTGGAGTCAAATATAATTTACCTTTTTGGCCTCTCATTCAGGCTTGTACTCCGAGCCCTGAAACTGTCTTTCTCAGGCGTGTCATCAAAGGAAAGGAGGACATTTGAGCGCAAACCCTGTCGATTGAGACAAACAGATAACAGTTTGAATGGCTAGGACGTGCACCTGAAAGACTGCAATCGTGGGCCAACGCACAAGAACTCACAGTCAGTTTTGAAAAAGATGTTGGCAAGAAAAGTAGAATTTTTCTAGCTTCAAACAGAACTTTTAAACTTCTCAAACCAGTTTTTAAGTCATCATTTTTATTATATACTCTTTGATTCAGTAGTGTCCATTACCTTTGTAATATAGGGGACAAAGTCCTTTCGGAAGGGAAGGCGACACCGAATGAACCACATAGCTATCACGTGATGGGCCAGGCAAACGATGTACTGGTTAAACCTAAAACAGCAGAAAGATCTCCACAGAGTTTAATGCTGCATTATGATGCCATTCCAGGATTGAACAGAAGGACTTTTCAATCTGAGAAACAGAATTTTTCCTTTACCTACTGTAAGTATAAAGGAAAAAAACGCCTCAAAAGTTCTGTTCAAGAAAAACAGGTATTTTGTCCAAGGTGAATACCTCCCTTCTTCAGAAAAAGCCTGGAGATACCAGAATGACCAATATCCTATAAATAACTTTGACCCAAGTACTACAAAAAAGCATGTCTCATTCTCTTAATTTTACAGATGAGGAAGAAGCACATTTGCTATGAACTTACTTGGAAGGGTTTGTGTACGGTAGGGAGATGGCGAACACACTGGCATACTGCTCTGCTGCAAAGTTCCTGTAGAGGTGAGGCAGCCTTGCTAGAGCTAGAACAGTTCAAGAAGAAAACCAACACAGGCGAGGTCTGAACACAAACTATTCAATATCACAATTCAGTTTAATTTGAATTGTTTTGTTTCTTCTAAATCATCAGCTGACATAGAAGTTAACATCATGCTGTAATTTCATGCTATTTAAGTTATAAGCAGCAAGGTGAAGAAAGCAGCTTCGTATTTCCCATCACTGTATGGCTACACTACACAAAGCATGTCTCTTTCTCCAGTGTGTGCAAGTGCTTTACATAGAAAAACAGTAACAAACAAGAGATTATCAAACATTTATATCTTCAGGATGGTGCAAGGGCATCACCAAAAACCAAGAAACCCTTACAATGCATTCCATATGACTAACACAATTAAAATACCCATATTCGGTGCAGACAATACATTCACAACTACAGAAGATCAAAAGTAGAAGAACATTACAACTTACTTGAAAGAAATTCTAAGAGAGGGATTGCCATATTGGCTGTAGCGGAAATGTGGGTTAATTTGACTATTAAGACAGGAAGTGCCTTTATGATGATGTCGGGCATCTCGACGCTACAGACAGAGAGTGCCACAACACACTGGTTTGCACAGCGATAAATAAGACCATGTTCCAGGCAATACACTATTTCACGCTAGAAGAGTAAAAAAGACAAAAAAAGTCATAATACAGGGAAAAAAAATCTCCTGACTTCAGTTAGCATTTCAGAATGGCTTGCCAGGTGTCACTACTGCAAGGCCTATATGACGCACATGAATTCTTTCCAAAATACACTAACACAGAACCCTAAATAATGTTGTATGTATTCTAGGCCAAAATCTTAAGGTGGGACTTTAATCAAGTAGACATTTTAGAAATTATTATTTAGGTTTCTGATTAAACAGAATTTTTATCAGTTAGCATTTCAGAATGGCTTGCCAGGTGTCACTACTGCAAGGCCTATATGACGCACATGAATTCTTTCCAAAATACACTAACACAGAACCCTAAATAATGTTGTATGTATTCTAGGCCAAAATCTTAAGGTGGGACTTTAATCAAGTAGACATTTTAGAAATTATTATTTAGGTTTCTGATTAAACAGAATTTTTATGTTTCTCAGGGTCTTCCAGCAGAGGGTAAAGTCACTCAGTGACCTGCGAGGGGGGACAGGTATGGACGGAGAACAGTGAATCCAACTGACCGGACAGCTACTGCTGCACAAAGTTAGCAATGTATTTTTTCAAACCAGACCCTACTCCAAATACAGTAGAGACCCTACCCCAAATACAGTAGATGCAGCTTTTTATAACAGAAAAGGGCAGCGTTACCTTGCACTTAAGTCTCCTAATGAGCTAGTATGAGAAAATGCTCTACTATATAGGCTCAGGCCCCATCCCCCCCACATCCTCTTATTTTCCCCATACCTGTTTAGCTTTGTCCAGATAATTATGATAAGATATTAATGCCGTCAGCACTGGAACTACAGCCAGATGCAAATCAGTGCGAGAAAAGCCTTCTGGGGTACCATGGAGCCTGTCAGTAGTCTTTTTGTCTGTGAGCTGATACATCACAGAGTAAGTTAGAATACCTCCTGCTAAAAACACTCTCTAAAAGGCAGTTGAAAGGCACTGCCCATGGCTTCCCTTTCACTCGTATACATACACAATACATACATATATAGAGAAAGAACAGTCGTTATTAAATACCTAAAACGACCCTCACAAAAAGGGTAGGTGAGTAAGGATTGACAACAAGCATGCTAAATTAGACTGAAGAAAAAAAACAAAAACAAAAACAAAAAACCCCCAAAAAAACAACACACCAAAAGCAACTCTCAAGCAAACTAAGGATCTGATCTTATACATCAGTAGGGTGCATAGCATTACCATGTAGCTCAGAGCAGAGGCCAGAAGGTCTATGTTACAAGGAGACGTTAAAAATAGCACTTTATAGCGGAGAGATTCAGGTAATTTGTTGAGGACCAACTTCAACACCTTCCAGTCTGTCTCCTGGAAAGAAAGAAAACGTTAAGGTGGAAAATTTTTGTACGATTTCAGTTCAGTTTGAAACTATAACCAATCAAGTTTCAGACAGCATGGCACTTCCCTGGCAGATGTATGTCTTGCCATGGTAGCTACATAAAAAGAAGTGGCATCTAGTCACTTCTGTGACTTTCCGTCTGTCATTCAGCTCTAGGTGCAATATTGGCACCGCAAACCAGAAGACAACTTGTATCCAGATCTGATTGAGCCCAAAAAGGTAGAGCCAGAATTCAGTTCTTCTAACCACTAGTACAAATTAACTTCCAGAGCAAGACAACCCCTCAGCACATAACTATGTCCAACACAACACTAATGAACAACTTATATTTACAGTTTATTAGCAACTGAAACATTCATCAATTCTTAAAGTACTTCAAAAACTTGCAGTACGAGGGTTTCTTTTAGTTTCAAATGCCCTTTCAGAAACAGGATGACTTATCTGATCTTTGTTTAACAAACACATTTTTTGTCTGCTCTAAAGCAGAGTGAAACGAAAGCTTTGCTTAGTTTCTGAAGAGCTGAACTGGTGCTCCCACTGGTGGTTGTAAAGCTGCACAATTACACACAGATTCTGCCCAAGAAGGAGGATTTACGTACTGCTTTTCAGATGTTATTTAGATACTCTGGGATAGAATTCTCTAGACAGCTGGTTTAAGTATTTCATATTTCACATGAAGATGACAAAACTGTCATTAAGAGTGGACGTACTTGCTTCAAACACTGCAGGAGGACGCCAAAGACCATCGAGTATGGCAGATGCCCTATACGAATGGTGGTATTCTGGGAAGGCACACTGGAACTTCCTGAAGGCGGAGAGAGCGTACCAGTAGGCTTTTTCTCAGAAGCCCTCTTCTCTGCTTCTCTACAACATGGAAAGGGAGAAAAATACACGTAATGTAAAATCAAGATCAGAACAGCCTATTCACGTGACCTACAGTGCTACCCTATTTGGTAGCCAGTTTAATGACCAAACAACGGTATAAATTGCATTTTCAATTAAAAAACACAGGATTGCCCAGTAGAGAGACAGCAATGAGTCAGTTTGGTCAGGTTAAGAATTTTCTATCTTTAGAAAGATATCTTCTGGGGCGTGTTACACAAAGAACTTCAGACCAAGCTATAAAATTAAAAATAGCCAGATTTGTACAAATCATTGAATCAAACCTCAGTGTGAAAACTGATTTTAGGCAGGAAATTGCCAGTATTTTTGTTAAGTTTTGTGAGCAGGAATAGAAATTTCATGTCTGAGATCGAGAGCTCTGTAGGTAAGTGATTTGTAAGAACTATTCACCAATGAGTTATTAGTTGAGACAATCCTAGGCTTTAACTATAGACTTGTCTAGCAGCTGACTCCTCAGGATTTGGAAGATATAGAAAAACTGCAGATTGCTACTGACAGATCATTAAGCTCGTGCAAAAACACCAAATAGTTTGGAAAACAGCTTTTGCTTAATGCAATGAGAAACCTACACAAAATCACATAGACAGTAAGGGCTGAACCTCACTGCTCCATCCTTGTTGGAAAGGCCAAGACGGTGGAGGGAGTCAGCTCGAAAAAAAATACCTGTAACAGAGAAGACACTGCAATCACTCAAAACCCAAACCAGTGGAATACTCTCCCACCTCCCCATGTGATACTTTTGCAAGTACAAAGGGCTTTTTAATAGATGCTAGTTCTGTAGGAGACATCACTTCTGGTGTTACAGTACATCTACATACTCGTATTAGCCAAGAAACATTTAATTCTGCTTCTGGCAACCTCTAGAGCACACACTCTCCACCTGCTACCCAAGAATTCCGAAGACAGCATGCAGCTCTCGACCTGAAAGCATAGGTTACTGCTCATACCTGCAATCTGATGCTGCTAGCAACAGCAAGGCTGTACGCATATATATAATGGCGTTGGACGTGGTGAATCAGCATCTCGTACACCCGCATTGCATGGCTGGAGGGTAAGCTGTAGAGTTTTGTCTACAGAGGAACAGAAACACAAATCAAAAGGCAGACTGACACTTGTTATTCAGAAATGTGTACCTGCACTGAGAATTCAAGAAGAACACAGCAAAAACTTGCTCCTGAAAGCAAGATGAACAGATGGCTCTGGACAGAACCTCTGCAAAGGCACAAGAGCAACTGTGCCTGGCTCCAGAAGGGCAGTGGTGGGAACAACCAGCTCTTCGCAACTGCTTAACCATATCTCAGGATACGCTGGATCCACACAATGGATCTACTCAAGGTTATGAACCACTCCCCTTTTGCTAGTTTATGAACACATCTGCCCTCCACACATGAAAATGTGCTCATATTCATTGTATGGTGGAAATTAAGAAAATAAAACATTTAGCAAACAGTCATACAGTACCCAAAAGCAAAAGGAGTGATCAAAACAAGAGTTAAAATATTAAGTGGACAAAAGTCAGAATATTTAATAGGGAGAGAATGGTTATTTAAAAAGCCAAGTCCAGCAGAAGACTATTCTGAAGACGACGTGTTTAATGCTCTGCAGCATTTACCTGAAGAATTATCAGGAGTCCAAGAACTGCTGTCTTCACATCCTCCAAAGAAGCAGAATACGACAGCAAGTCCCTCTCTTCCAGTTCAGAAGGAGATGAGAGAGAATGTGCAGCCACCTTTTAAAAAGAAAAGCAATACATGGTTTAAATCTGCAACACACCTTTTCTTTATTTCCACCCTAGAAAGTCAGGAAAGACTACAGCAAGTCATCCTTGCAGGAAATTCTGCAAGCCCTGTCAGATAGGTCGGATGTGCGTTGATAGGGTTTCTAAAGCTCCCTTCCGCGCTGCACTTCAGGTTTGCATCCTCCAAAACCCCGCAATTTTACAATAGCCCACTGAACTATGCAAGTGACAACAGTCATGGGTTAGTCTCCTTAGTCACAGTAAGAGGATCTGGCAAAAGATGTGATGATGCTACTGACAATTGACCAAACTGCCTCACCTTTTCTATGATATCAAGCAAGCTGTTAAAGTGATGTGTGTTGCAGCCTTCAGCCAGGTCTACAAGTAGCTGAGTGGCCAGTTTTCGGACTTGATGGTCTTTATCCTCTGGAATGTGAGCCAGCTGAGAGATCACAACCAGGTTTATCAGCTCTTCCTGCAAGAGGACAGACCTTAATAAGCCTTGATATTTTGTTGTCAGTTGTTCAATCAGCATGTTAAAGAGACAAATAATTACAAACAAAAGAACACTGATATTCTGATATCAGGCTTGTTCCTCAACTAACTCTTTGGTTCCTTGATCTTTCCTCTTCCAGCCAATTAAGTATTTCTGTATGCCATCCCTCCAAATATTTATGACTTATTTATGACTTTTGTTGAACTTGGATTCGATGCTTTGGTTTTTGTCTATCCTACAGACTTGATAGCCCAGGCTCAAACAGACTGTTGAGAAGGGATTTCTAGGGCTTGGTTTTTTGAGAGAGAGGGGAAACATGCAACAGCATCATGTTTTCACAAATCTTGAAGGAATCCAAGAAGCACCTCTGCCCCTTCCTGTCCTCTGACACTCTGGGTACATTCAAAGGAGCTGAAGACATCCCCAGAGCTCTTCCATAACTCCTCTCTCAGGCAGCTTCCATCTTGGATTGCAATTAAACTGTAAGCACCAAGACAAGTCAATCTGCTCACGTCAGATTATGTCCAGACCTCATCTTTTTACAAAGCTTTTAAATAAACTCTGCATTTCTCACACTGACTTTCCTTTCTTCCAAAACAAAATGTATATGGAATTAATGAATTTAAAACAGGGAAGCAAATACACAACCAGGTATGTCCTCTAAACACAGCAGCTCCCACTGCAAGTTGCACACACCTGTATCCAACTAAGGACAATTAAAAGGCAAGTCCTCCTATAAGCATCCTAAAGAAACATGTCTATTGCATGCAACATTTAAAGCACAGTTCTGTGCATTCCCCAGTGGCGGAGACGACCTGAAGCACACCTTCAAACATGCCTCACCAAAGCCTTTCCCACCCACTTAAGATCTCACATGTGATCATCGGAAACAGATAAACACACACCTCATAGAACTGCCTGTTAATACTCAGGACAAAGGACAAGACATCCAGAACTTTAATACGAACAGCACTACGACTTTCGTTCCTAAAATGGGAAGAGCAAATTCAAGATGAATAAAATAAAGTTGCTGATATTTAGGGAAGGGGGGAGAGGAGAAAAGGAAAGTAAAACTAAAGTAAACTAAGAAACTTCTTAAGAGTTAGAACAGTAACTGTTAGAGATCAGCTGAGCCTTCAGTTAATATCTCTACATACAAAATCAGATTCAAGAACAACTGGAAACTAGAATCCCAATTCAGCTTTTACTAGAGACCTGTAACTGCAGTTTTCCCACTTCCAATGCAAACTAGGAAGCACATGTCAGAAGAACAAGTGCTCTAGTGAGCAAATTTAAAACCAAACATACGGCACCGAGGAAGAGTTGCTTGTTGGCAGCATTTCACAGATGAGACAGAAGTTTGTTATTACTGTATGTTGATATTTTAGAGCACAAGAATACTTTTAGGAGTACCAATTCAAAACCAGATAACTTTGATACTGGATAACCATATGCAATCCTGATGCTTAACAGGAAAGTCTTGTTTGGTGTCAGAACTACAAAGTGCTGTGGAGTGGAACACATAACTGCCTAAGCTAATTCGAATACCACCATCCAATGGAAATAAAGAAAAAAAAAAAAAGAAGCATAAATAATTCAGTGGAAAGTTTTTCTTCTGTTAAACAAACTCCTTTCATGTACTGTGCCTTGGAACTACCATACTTCTTAGCAGTCATTTACTAACATTAGAACTTCAGAAAACAAAATTATCTAACATGAAAAGGTGGCAAGAAACATTTGAAAGTGCCTTGAATTCACAAAGTTGTGATTTCATACCTGAAGAATCTCTCCATTAACATCTGCAGGTTGTGAATCCAGCCATCTTTGGCAGGATGAATAGATTGAGCTCTGTATGTTATCAAGTTTAATACAGAAGATTCCTTTCATGGAAAGATCAAGAATTTTTTTTTTTAGTGTATAAGCAAACACAATATATCCATTCCCCCAACCCCCACCCCAAGAACAAGGCTCATATAAGTCCTTGCTGTGATTTTCTGACCACTTGCTATTTTATCTCAACTTTCAACTGTACCGAGTAACAAAACAGATTCAACTGGCAACAAAGGAAAACAATAATAAGTAAAGTCTTACTGGTCTCTGATCAGCACATCTTTCCACCAGCTCAAAAAATCTCTCTTCAGAGCCATGGAATTCATTCTGGTCACAGAGTTCTTCTACTGTAGTCAAAAGATCATGTACAATGGACTTAAGTTCTTGGCTCTCCAGACTCTGAAACAGAGACAAAAACATTCCTAAAAGACTCCTACCTTACCAGAAAGTGCTAACTTTTACATACAAACAGAAAACTCGGTTGAGAAGCACAGTATTGAGAATTGGGCTAAACCTTCATTCAGCTTCAAAGTTCACTAGAGCGTACAAACAGGAGATCAATTTGCAAAAATATTTATGGCAAGGTCTTTTGATTGAAAGCACATAAAGACAGGTTCAACACTTACCTGCAGCTGTTGCAATAATCGCTCCATGATGTCCAAAAGGATATCCCACGTTACAGCTTGCAGCTCCTTCCCATACTTCTTTATTAGACGTGTTATGGACAGAACTATCTCGTAAGACACAACTGCATTGGGACATGTCATGGCCTGGAATACAAAGCATTTCAGTCAGTTAACAGTTGGAAAGCAGTGATCAGAAACCCTCTTAAATTCAAATGAAACACGCCTTACTAATTAGGAACTTAGCCTGAAGGTCTGAGATAAATGTATTCAAGTCTATACACACAAAGGGCAAAGCAAAGAACCATTTTATAAAGTGCAGTTACGCACTCTTGCAAACAGCTGTAAATCAGATGTCAAATACAGTCCCATCTTATAGAGCAGACACATGAGGTTAAAGCCAGTAATTCCTGCTTGATGCACTTGGATGAGAAAATTTTAAGAGAGCTCCAAGGCTGTCCCTGAAGACACTGTCCCTCACTTTTTGTACCACACACCGGAACGAGTTAAAGTTTTTGCTTTGTTTTTATTTTTTAAGCTAAAGTACCCACAATAGAGATATTTGATAAAAAGAATTCCGACTTTGCTTTTCTGGCCAACAAAGATATTCCAGAAGGAGGCCTCAGTTTCAAACTTAAATCCTCTCTTGTTTTAGTTTCCCCATGCTTCACCCCATACCCAATTGCTGTCTCTCGTCTTTCAGGCATACAAAGATCTCTTTGGTATAGCGGAGCACATTTTTGTTCTAAATTTGTACAGGTCCAGATGTATATCTGATTAAAAAGTTCCTCCAGCATCCCATCCTACCTTGAGGAACGAAGGCAGCACTGAAGTTGGGGAATTCTTGAGTGAATTGAGGCGATGAGCACCCCACAGAGCCATCCCAACAAAGAACACAGCTCCTCTCAGCAGCGCTGCATCCGCCATGTAAGCTCTAAGAACAGATGGAAGGAAAGTCTTAGACCATGCTACAATTATTTTAGCATACAAGAGTCAATAGGAATATACACTGTCAAAACAGGAATTCCCAGCTGTTATACATCAAAGCCTTGCACAGAAATTTACAAACATTAAAAGCAGAAAATCATTTAGTACAACTTTAAACAAAGGAAAATTAAATTCAGAAAAGCCAAAAAATGAGCGCTTCAGCAGCATACCTAGGAAGGGAATTCATTTCTAAGCACCAGAACCTTCAGCTTGTTCTACTGAGGTCAGCGACTCCCTATCTATCTCAATGGGACCTCTACTGAATTCCCTGGGTTTTGTTCTTTACCTGTCTTCCATGATCCTGCACATGTTGTAGATGGCACTGTGTCCCAAATGAGTTCCCAAAAGGTTGCGCATAAGCTGCAAATTCAAATAGAACACTTAAATATCCAATTGTTAAAACACTCATTAGCCTAAATATACAGTTAGCTTGCCGATCATGCCTGCTTATGGTAAGTAAATGTGTCCAGCCATTTCCATGCCACAACAGAAGCCTGTCACATCAGCTGAAAGGAAACTATGGGTAAATTCCATGGACATGACAGGACTTACACTAACAATGTGCTGATCCCTTAATACTTGAAACAATTTTTAATTCACTCTTAAAAACAAGTTGAAATTTATGGCAGATGTGCACAGGTGCATCTGACACTCCATCTATGAGGCCAAAACAGTGAACTCATTAAAAAACAAAACTACAAGAAATTGCTGACCTTCCAGCATGGCTCGCAGAGCTCCTTCACATTGATGGTACGGCACAAAGTGATGATAAATACCGGCAGGTTCTCTGATGGCAGACAGTTATAGCAAACAACTGCATCTAGAACTTGCAAGGAAATCTTTGGGAAAGAGAAGGACAAAATGGTTATATACTTCTCTAGGAATAAAACAGGTCAAATCCTAACTTGGCAGAAAAGGAAATCTTCTGGAAGTCAAAAGGGATACAGATATGACTTTTTTTTTTTTTTTTAAAATCATTGCAAGATGGAGAGTATACCATAAAAAGCACTGTTGAAAAATTGATTCACTTATCAGATTTATCAATGCTCTATTTGTTTTAGAATAAAATTATTATTGGTGTATGAGATCCAATGGTTTACAAACACTTCATAACATTGTATTAGCTCTCTTGTAAGATGAGAATAAACTCAGGAAGGAGGAGAGTCTGATGATCTGATTTTGTTTGTGAAAGTTACAGTTTCAAAGAATTTCAAAGAACTCTAAAGTACTAAAAGAGACTCAAATTACTGACCTCTATGTCCACAGATGATGAAGTCTGAATGCACAAGAGGCATATCTTGCTGTTAGGAAAGAACATTTAATTATAATTGTTTGCTTAATATGATTTTAGGCAAATTACAAAGAGCCAAAACAGACAAGTAAATTGGCATGTTATTTTACTCATCATTCCCCTTAATGTGGCATTGTTGATAACACTCCTAGAGACACTGAACACTACAACCTGATTTATAAAGTTAGCTTAAAGTTGCACTTAAATGCAACTCAGTATGCCTACACCAACACAATAGCAGAGACCGTTTGTGAGACTAAGCAATGCAATCAGGTCCATCACATGAAATAGGGAAAGCAGTTAAACTAAAACAGATCTGAACATTCTAAGAACTGAAAATCAAATATTTGTCAGAAATGTCAGGTATGACCTGGAATGAAACAGATCCAGATCGGATGAAAAAGATACCACTTACCTGTACACTGATCTGCAACCTTCTCATGTAATTTACCAAGAATAAGCATGTAGGACTTAAAAAAAACCAACAACTTACTGGACCATGTCAGCTACATAGTCTTCCAGATAGCAGCTATTGAATTTCACCAGGTTCACTAAAACCAGAAGGAACTCAGAAGACAAACCAACATCCATCCACTGCAGCACAAAGTCGGCTAAAGAAGGAAAACAAATTGTTACAATATGCTTTCTACCCAGAAGTGTTGTCACTACCTTTTTCTCGTATCACTGAATGCCTGTCCCTTGACTTATTCCCACCAAACTGAAGAGGGGTAGAGACAATACTCACCTAACTCTTCTTCTAAGTAGGTGATGTATCGTCCATTCTCCGTTAGAGCCTTGAACACTTCAAGCCGTTCATGCAAGTCTTCATTGGAGGGATAGTCCTTAATAACCTTAAAAAAATGTGCTCTGAGGATCCCTAATCTCTCACCCTTAAAAAAAAAAAAAAAAGAGGAGGGGAGGGGAATAACAGTGTCACTAATGAAAAAAGACAGTTAAGGCCTGTAACAGTAATCTTCATGCTTGAAATTATTTTCTTCTGGGTTACAAAAGTTTCCTGAAAATACCTCCAACCTCTACTGGCTACTGACAATGGCTCAGGTCTTCTCAATCTGTTATATCAGCACTCAGGGTTGGAGGCATTTTGTCCAGCAACACACAGACAGTGTCCAATACACAAAGTATGGAAAACCCATGGAAACTGCAACTGACAGCACTGCCAGTAGAGCATTTAAAAAAAAAAAACAAGCCAACAAACCAGAATCAATGCCTATTCTTTTCGTAAGCATCTATCCCTTCTTTTTCAGAATACTGAAAACTAGAACTTTGGTCTGATACAGTTCTTACATTTGTATAGCACATTGTGAAATCTGAAGAATTCATAGTATGCTTAACTTGGCCAGGCTAGAAAGGTATCTCATACAGAACTTCTTGCATATTTGACATGCTGAAACATCAAAACCAGCTGCAGAGTAGGACTAATAGGTTTGGGCAAAGACCATATAAAATTTGCTGTACTATGCTGAACTTAACCTAAAGTATTTCCTCTTTTTCAAGAACATTGCCCCAAAATAGGAAAGTTGTATGAAAGTTGTATGAAAAATTTTGCTATGAGGTCAAACCAAGACTTAAATTTAAATGCTTCCGCTTCCCATTTACTAGACACAACCAAAATAAGAAACATGGAAAGTTGTAGAGAAGAGCCACCCAATATTTTTCATGTTCATACTCTGCAAACACCCTAGCGTTTCTTCTACAGTTTGTTTGTTTTCACCTGTCCTTGAACAATCGACTTTAGCAGATGAAGAACAGCATGTCTGGCTTCGATGGGGCGCTCTGGCTGGAGCATATCAGCTACCACTTTCCATATTGCTTCCACTGCATGCTGAAAACAAACATAGGAGACAGGCAGCAGGAGGAAAGTTAAGCTGCTTCTGGGATCTTTACCCAGTAGATCAGTCATTAATTATGGCAAGTTAACGAACAAGATCTCCAGGGATTTCATGCCTGGAGTTCTCTTTTCTGAGGGACGCTGCCCAGTCACAAGCTCAGATGAACCACATGAGAAAGACCAAATCCCATCCTTCGTGACAACTTGCACCCCAGTAACTGAAGTTCTTCATTCACACGCTTCATTCAGTGTGAACATTTGTGCAGAAACCTTCACCCAAATACAAGATGAGTTTAAAACCAATTTGAGGTTGCTTATTAACAAGACAGAAGGAGCTAGCAAACACCTCTTCTACAGGATTAACATAATCTCCCGTGAACTGTCCTGAACGGGCCTGAGTATTCGCAGCATTCTCCTTCCATTCAGTTCAGGAAGTCCATCAGCTACATCCTCTCTGCTCCACAGCTGGTAGGTTGGACAAGACTAATTTCCTTTGCATGTGAGGCATCCTTTTACAGGTTTGGACAGCACAAAACAGCTTGTGGGATTACCAATTTTAAAAGGCGGTCTAAACTACAGGAGCCTCTTAGGATAGGTTAAGAGCTGTTGCTTAAATTTTCTTTCTGCCAATATTCACTGAACACTTTGAAACTTACCTCTTCAATTTTTTTTGTTTTTGCCACTTCACAGATTTGACTGATTGCTCGTATCCTATTACTTAATCCACATTCTATGCTCAGTTCCTGGAAAGAAATGTAGAAATAAGCTAACAGTTTATCTTACTAGAAACACTTATCCATTTCTCAAAGGGGATCATGAACCACTGAAAAATAAATTACACATTTGTCCAAAATGACCTAACCATTAGTCATCACTGGAGCTTTTCAGGAATTTCTCCAAAAACTTTTTTCCATTAGCAAATGATTTGTCAAAACTAGAACTTTCACAGAACTGGAGCCAAGCAGCTTTTCATCTCCAGGACAGAACCTCTCATTTTCTTCAGAAAAGTTAGTAACTCACTGGCTGTGGTGCTTGCCCAGTTCACGGGAGAAGGGCAGAGAAAGGAGGGACGTTAAGTCCGGCTCCCCAGCCTTCCAGCCGGTAAGAGCTTGGCTGCTCCAGCACAGACGGGAAGGGATTCTGGTCTCCTTCTCCCTTTTATGTGTTTTCCTCCCTGTGTGCCAACTATTCTGCTTACAGACTTGCTGTACCAATTACTGGAATCAAATTTCTTTTTTTAATTTTCACAAAACCGTAAGGTTTTCATAAAATAGAAACAATTTCCAGCTTGTGCTAACTGCCACCACATAAACTTCATCAAGCTCAGACTATACAAAAAGAGCAACATATTTTGAGGAAACCTTGTCACCCGACATAAGACAACACCATCCTATCAAATATCTCAAAAGTATTCAAACACGGAATAACTAAAATGCTGTAACGTCAAAGTAGGTGAGTTTTACACCCATTTCACTAGCGAATGAATTGAGAGGTAAGGTAAAAAGGCATGACTGGAGAGGGAATGAATGTCAAAACAGAAAGGAGAATGAGCAAGCCCTCCTTCCGATCCTCTCAGCTCAGGTAATCCAGGCACTATCCCCACCTTTACTACAGTCAGTTCTCACACCTTGAGTATTTCCGCAGTGATGATAAACTCTGTTTGCTTGCCCTCCGACGACTTTGAACTTCCCCGGGATGTTCCCAGCCCCAGGAGATTCCTGAACTTCTCCTTCAGTCCAGAATCCTTGCTCTGAGGCTTTGCCATTGCTGACAAGCAAGCAGCGCTGAGCCCCTGCAAATACAGAACAGGGTTTCTGTCAAGGGAGGCCCAAGGGAAATCTTTAAGCAGGAAAACACCAGTAACAGCCATCACAACGTGGCTTTTACAAAACCTCTGGTGTCTCAAGCTATTTCAAACAAGGGAGAAGCCCAACACTGAGGATGAAACAGCGAGGAGCCTGCACGCGTGAGGAGCCTGCGCTGCTCCTGCCTTCAGCACCCGCATCCTGCAGCTACCCGAGGAATGGGGAGCTCGGGGTTACCATTTTCTGGGAGCTCCAAATGCCCAGCACCACCACAGCCCTCACAGAGCAACCACCATTTTAAAACCGCTGAGCTGATTTTTGAAGTATAAACACACACACACACTTTTTGGTGGGTGTGAGCTGAAGAACTTCTTCCCACTCCAAAAGCAATGGACAAGCACACAGCAATGTAAGTGAGCAGCTAGGCATGAGGAAGGACTTACGAATTTGAGCGTTCAAACATCCAAATACTGCCACAGCAAGGAGAAAGAGGGGGAGCGAGAACAAGCACACCCATTACAGCAATATCCTTCAGAAACTGTCTCCCCAGCCAGCCCCAACC
>NW_009230260.1:0-9441 GCF_000690835.1 Fulmarus glacialis
AACCTTAATGATTCTATGATTCTAAACTGAACTGTAGGGTGACTGAGACGACTTTTAGAAGGAGTTACTTCTGTCCATGAAATTGAAGTTACAGAGACCAGAAAAATAGTTTGCAGCATCTAGTCCCATGCCCTAACTATGTTCACGTAGTCCTCACCATTCTACCTCTCTTTTTTTTCCTCAAAACAACCATGGTTCATGCACAGGATGGGGTTCAAAGAGAGCTGGACGTAGGGACTTATAATGATAAAGGCATAAAAATCTCTTTGATGTTTTCAGCTAGCTTGCCTCTCCAGAATCCACCGGATTTGTCAAAACACAAGAAAAGGATATTTTAGGTTCCAGTCATCTTGGGATTGTTTATGCCATTTACTTCAAGAGTTTTCAGATAAAATAAGGAAGCAGCACAGACTTCAAGCTGGGATTTAGACAAAGAAAAGATAGCTATAATGGTGGTGGGTTTTGGTTTGGTTTGGTTTGGTTTTATTATGTTTTTAATTCAAGCAGCTAGCAGAGTTCCAGTAATCTTTAACTATGTGGCCACCCTAGCTTCTGTAATGTTTCAATCAGTAGATTAAACCTCTAGTCTCTCAAATGGTAGATCACTCAGGTATATTAGAATGTTCCCTGAGAGAATCAAGACTTCTACTCCTGTTGCAGAGTTCAGAATATAAGTAAATAATAATTTGTCTTTAACTGCTTTTCAAAGAGTGGTGACTTTGATAGAAAACTAATTCTTCAAAGGCTGTTTATGGTCAAGTAGATTGTTTCCTCATAGTTAGTTCAAATATTCTCCTAATTCAGATTTTTGCTTAATTAAATAGGTGGGATTTTGACAATCTGAGAGAGTCTTAAATTTCTGATTAGTTTCAGAGGAGGTTCAGACTTGACATTAGGAAACATTTCTTTACAGAAGGGGTGGTCAAACACTGGAACCAGCTTCCTAGAGAGGTGGTCCATGCCCCAAGCCTGTCAGTGTTTGAGGCATTTGGATAATGCCTTTAATAACATGCTTTAACTTTTGGACACTGGTTCACTGCCCTGAAGTGGTCAAGCAGTTGAACTAGATGATTGTTGTAGGTCCCTTCCAACTGAAACATTCTATTCTATTCTATTCTATTCTATTCTATTCTATTCTATTCTATTCTATCCTATCCTATCCTATCCTATCCTATCCTATTCATGCAGTACTTGGTGGATTCTCACTTTCAAAAGCAGATTAGAGTTAGATTTTTAGATCTAGCCACCTTTTCATTATCAACCATTCCCTTTTTCAGCTTTGTACTCAAAAATCAACCACCATATATATTTGTGAACCACTGTCATATATGGTAAGAGTGTCAGGAGTCTAAGTATTGACTAGAACCACTGGTTTAGTGTCTTACTATCTTAGTGAAGTAATTTATCCTATGTGCTTTACTTCTCATTTGGTCTGGTCACGATGCTTTTGATTCCATCACTTGGAAGTTTCATTCTTGGAAGTTTCGTTCTGATGTGTTCTTACGGCATTATTCATTCCTAGTTGGTCTGTTTATCCTGAACAAAAGCACTAGGAAAGAACACCTGGCTCTCTAAAGTGTGATGCAAGCCATGAATTTATAGAAAATGAAAAGGAAAAAAACCAAACCAAAGCAAAGCCCAAGCCTTTCATTTTTCATGCATGATCCAGTAAGTATGTCAAAGGAAAATGAGGAGGTTTTGTGTTCCTTTTCTTCAAATAGATGACTCAAGAAAACCCAGGGACTCAGTCTGTTTGGATGAGGTTTGTTTATGGGGTAGCACAAACATAGTTTTAAAGGAAATCTTGTACCAATAGGTATTTATGAGAGAATAAATGTGTTTTGGTACTTAACAGATTACTATCTTACAACAACAGGAGGAAAAAAGGGACAGTTGCTGCAAGAGACATAAGTTACCTTCTCTTTTCTTCCAGCTGCTTACTTTCAAGGGATACCAATGAGCCAGCAGCTGAGGTTTGCTGGCAGTGCAGGTGGAAGGGCAGGGGCTTGTTTAACCCACATTCTTATTCATGAGGGCAAATTCTAGTAGTAGGGTATATACATGGTGTAAGTATTGGGGAGGCAGGTAAGGTAATAATAATGCTTATTTCCTTTAGGGGAGTGTATATAACCAAAATATCCTGTTTGTTACAAAATGAAGGGAATTGTCATGTTACCTTGGTCTGTGGAAAGTTCCAGTCTCTCTGGAAGATGAAATAGGGGTTTGTAGTGCCAACTGTTCATATATATAACCATTCATAACATTTGTCAGAGATATCATAGTGGTTATAAGAGACATTGGAAGACTTTATTTATAGGTCTTTGTTTTAGGGTTTTTTTTGTCTATGCTTTGGAGAGACTGATTTTTATCCATGGAATAGATTTCCTATGCCTGCAAAAAGAAAGTGGAATGAGCTAAGAAAGCTGTCAGCACTTCTATCTTCATTGGGTTCCATGGTAAAGTGTAATTTTTTTTTAGTACCTGTAATGAAAATATGGACTGTTAATGTGCTTGGAAGTGAACTCTGAAGGCCAAATTTCATCCTCTATTCTGATGACTTAAAAGTGCAGTGGAGGTGCTGGAGTGTTGCCTGCTTACATTAGCGGTGAAATTTGGCCCAAAACATGATGGAAGATAATTTTGAATATCATTTAACCAACAGCTGGGACTCAGCCTTTTCTGATTAAATTATAAAAACATAGGTTTGGTTTTCACCAAAGCTTACTGCAATATATTTCACTCCAGATCAATTCAGAATGGCAAGTAAGAATGCCAAATGAAAATAGCCACAAAATGTCTGTCAAGAAGAGTGACAAATGAAGAATACAGAATCTGTTTGTTCTTCAGAACGGCAAAAGTTTATTGACTATGGATATGGTATCTGGATAAAAGCATATAAATGCTTATTTGGGAGCTCATTTGCCCAAGATTCTGTCTGAAGTCCTTTGCACGGTGTATGCTTGCACAGCAAAACTGTATTTGAGCCTGTGTTTATCTTTCTCCTTCTGCGCCGACTGCAGCCAACCCTTGTACTCTGATCAGGATTTCTAAGTGCTATGGCAGTAGAATAGCTAACAGTGTTCAGATAATACCTGGAATTCTTAAAATAAATTTTAATTATCCAAAACCAAAGCTGTACCCAAATATTTTATATAAACCACATATATTTTCCTTAATGCTAAGTTGAAAAACAAAGAAGCAACAGGTAAAACTTAAACTGAGTAGGGATCCATAAAGAAAGCCAAATAACACATTACATACTCTTGGGAGTATGCAATTCTATGTAGATAGGTGAGAACTCACACAGTTATAATGTGGCAAATGGTCAGGAGACAAGAAATACTAACATAAGAGCAGATATCATTGCTGCTGTTTCAGTCATGGGGTATCAAGCTCCAGATGTAAGCCAATGCGCATCACTTATCGAATGAGGTCAAAATGAATAAGTTCCTATCTTTCCCTTTCCTGTCTGATGATGTTTCTAATTTTTCCAGATTTACTTTTGTTACTTTAAACATGTAAAGGGACTATTTCTTATTCACTTTCATCTAAAATATTTAAAGGATATTACTTTATTCATGCATGCGTCTCCATTTAAGTATGCTCTCCTGTATGCATTTGTCCTCAGAAGACATTACTGTCTCATAATGATTATTTTGTATGTCATTTGCATAGATATTTTATATAGGTCCTGTTTAATACATACTGGGGAAAATACATACAGTGAACCGAAAGAAATTTGGATTTTTTTTTTAATAGAAACAGAAGTGAATTGCTCATTAAACCTTTGTCCTTATAAAATGCCATGTTAGAAGTTACTCCATAAACCTCACTTCATGGAATACAGGTACTTGCTTCCTCATTTTGGATGACAGGTCTGGGTTATTTGAGAAGCTTGTCTCTAGTACTTAGCATACGAGCACTGAATTTATGAGTAGTTGGGGATACAGAGAAAGAAATGTCTTTAAATGCAAAAATTAGAAAATATCTTGATTATCATAACGAGTACAACTAATTAAAAGCAGTAGTGAAAAAGAAAAATCACACTTTCAGAGAGGCACATTGGTCATATCACATGCAGTGCATTGCACACTGCAAGTGCAAAGCAGGCTTTTATTTGCATCCTTATTATTTAAGGTGTGAATAACATACGTTGTCATTTCTTGGGTTGAGGGCAGTGATGTGCAGCTTGTTATCAAGCAGTATTCATTTTGCTTTAACTTGGTATTCCCAGTCCCTTCAACCAGCTGAGAATCTTTTTATTATTAATAAAGCGATCTTTTTGTGTATCTTTGAAGTTCCCAGCTTTGCCATTTAATTATCTACTAATTAAAATACCCATTTAAAAAGTTTAGTAGATTAAGCAGAGACAGTTAGTAAAAGGTGTATGTTGTAGATTAAAAAAGTGAGTCAGATATGAGTGGCGTTTAACCTGATTTTTTTGGAAGTCACTAATCAAAATGAAGGACTGTGAAGTGGCATAACTTCAATAATGACAGCCCAAATATGTATCAAACTTACCATGCAATCAATATTTTTCAGGCTTTCCTCTGAGATTGCTTCAGGAATAGGAAAACTTAATTAGCAGGCCATAGTCCTACAAAATTCCAGTGGTGGACTATCACTAGGGAATACAGGCTTATTTTTCATCAAAATATATATAAACACATTTTCAGGTTGGTTGTGCCTCCCCTCCGCTCATTCTTCCTGTTGCAACTGAACTTCCAACAGGACCTGGGATACCAGAAGAAATGTTTCTATAATTTTTTTTTTGTGCTGCTGTCTTGTTGATCCATGAATCAGTAGAAAGACACATGTCAAAATATACCCTTTATCTTACAGAATGCTGCAGCCACATCACTGGTAAGATTAATCTTTTCCATACTAATTAAAGATTGGTGGTTCCTAGTACATTTGGCATAGAAAATCAATAAAATGCAATATTGGATCTTTTCAGTACAGATTTGTTTTATTTTTTTATTGTGGAGCATCGTGGTTTAACCTGGCAGGCAGCCAAATACCCCGCAGCCGCTCACTCACTCCCCCCCCCCAACCCCGCAGTGGGATGGGGAGAGAATCGGAAGTGTGAGAGTGAGAAAAACTCGTGGGTTGAGATAAAGACAGTTTAATAGAACAGAAAAGGGAAAATAATAATGATAATGATAGAATATACAAAATGAGTGATGGACAATGCAACTGCTCACCACCCACACTGATGGATAACCAAGTAGTGATCGGTACTTCCTGGATCGTGCCTACCATTCATATACTGAGTATGACGTCACGTGGTATGGAATACTCCATTGGCCAGCTGAGCTGGCTGTCCTGATTACGTTCCCTCCCATCTTGTGTACCTAGCTCAGTCAGTAGGCATGGGAGCTGTCCTTGGACTAGGAGGGCACTTAGCAACAACTGAAAACATCAGTGTGTTACCAGCATTCTCCTCAGACTAAATCCAAAACACAGCACTAGGAAGAAATTTAACCCTATCCCAGCCGAAACCAGGACATGGAGCCACCCTCCCTTCCTTGCTGTCTGTCTCTATATTGAGAAGCTGATCTACATCTGTGTACTTATCAGGCAACATTCATTATTTGAGAACGTAATAGATTTGAATACCAGGTTTTACCAGATGCTATTATAATCTTTCACATCCTAATGAGCCCAGAAGACTAATAAATAAGGCAGGAAAGAAGCTAAAATCAAATTCAAATTTTAATCTAGTCAATGTTGTTAAGATGTGCAAAATATTTTTTGTTCAGTAATGGGGAGTAAATAGGGTACCTGTGTTCTGGTTGAGTATCTGCAGTAATCCAAGAATGGATATTGAAAACTCTTGAAACATAAAAGACTTGACTGTGGCATGAGATCAAGTGACAATTAATCCTGCTTTCACTTGTGGATGGAATTGTCAGTATAGTTAGTGCTCTTTACCAGCACTAAAGAGAAAAAAAAATGAATCTTCATGTGTGACTTCAGTGATATCACAAAGAGGGCTGGTCTCTGAAGAGGTGGCATATAAAATTCAGTAGATCTGATGTTTTATGAAGGCATCTTTTTCCCAACTGATACACTGGCAGATGGCATGAAACCTCTTTTATCTGAAAACATCAGGTTTTTTATCTGGCATGACTATCAATGGATGTAATAATATTTTCCATTGAATAAAAGGCACATTTCATTTGGACAGAATGTAAGTTGGGGGTCTTTTTCTGTGTAATGGTGATATACCACAAAAATAAGATACTGTTTTCTCTGCAGAATAACACATCTTGAAGAAACATAGCCCATCTCTGCATGGAAAAAACAGAACTGAAAAAGACCAATAAGATGAACTTATTTTAAGATGTATATTGTCATGTTTAACCCTAGCCAGCAACTAAGCACCACACAGCCGCTCGCTCACGCTTCCTTCCCTGGTGGGATGGGGGAGAGAATCAGAAGGGCAGAAGTAAGAAAACTCATGGGTTGAGATAAGAACAGTTTAATACTTGAAATAAAATAATAATAATAACAACAACAACAATAACAACAACAATAATAATAAATTGTAATGAAGAGGAAAACAAAGAGAGAGAGAGAGCGAGGAACAAAACCCAGGAAAAACACATGATGCAATCGCTCACCATCCACCGACCAATGCCCAGCCAGTCTCTGAGCAGTGATCGCTGCCTCCCGGCCAACTCCCCTCAGTTTATATACTGAGCATGACGTCATGGAATATCCCTTTGGCCAGTTGGGTTAGCTGTCTTGGCTGTGCCCACTCCCAGCTTCTTGTGCACCTGGCAGGGCACGGGAAGATGAAAAGTCCTTGAATAGCGTAAGCACTACTTAGCAACAACTAAAACATCAGTGAGTTATCAACATTATTCTCATACTAAATCCAAAACACAGCACTATACCAGCTACTAGGAAGAAAATTAACTTTATCCCAGCTGAAACCAGGACATATATTTAGAGATGGAAGTAAGGAGAAAAGCTGACTTCATTACAGCACACTGTTACTATGTGTATATAAGGCTATTGTTAGTCAGTTCATGCATAAAAAGAAGCCTACTTATGGTAGCCCAAAATATAAGCTTACCCAAGAAGCAGGACTAAAATAGTTGTGCAGTTTGTTTTGATCTGAGCTATTTGATGGCACAGTGAGAATGTTGCAGCTATTTTAGATTTATCTATAGTCTAGTCCAGTTGCAGTGTGATTACAGACGCATGCTATCTGAGATTACTACCTATTAACAGGGTGCAAATGAAGAAATGGATATCCATAACAGATCGTTTCATCTTGACTTTATCAAAAGGCAAAATCTCTTCTAGGATTTTGGATCCCCGGGAACTGGGGTTGGACCGAAGAAAAGGTAAAATGAAAGCCTTTTCATGCTTTTTTTTTCTTTTTCATTTTTCCTTCTTCTTTCCTTCAGAAGTGTGTCCCAATGCTTTATTAATCTGCCTTTACTTGCATTCTAGTGAAAATTTTTATTGTGGCTGTTTATTCATCTATGTGTTTACTTTTCTTTCAGTCTAAAATTGTAAATAGCCAATAAAATTATTGTAAGCCAATTTTAAACAGGATTTATGCAGCAATTGGTAGTTGGAGATGCCAAAGAAAATTGAGCTGTAATCTTAGAGGAGATAGTGGAATGTGAAGGGAATTGTGTTTATGTGTATCACAAGGGGAGAGCTGACTGTAGTCGTTGCAGCAGAGGTGTAGTATGTCTGCTCAGGACTGCTGAAAAGAGTGAGAGAACCAAATCTAAGGTACTTCCCTTGCCTCCAAATAAGCTAGAAAAACAAATACATTTTCATGAAGTGGCACTACTATGAATTACCTGCAGATTAGAATAGCTACCATGATAGCACGGAAGATTGTGAGCACAGTTCCTTGGAGGAAGACTTCCCAAAGGAAATTCTGGCTGCACTGAAATGGAAATTCTGGCTCATTTGGGACTGATTTCTGGAAAATTAATGTCTTTAAAAGTATTTATTACTAGCAATACTGTTGGAGGAGTAGAAATTCAGGAAAACCTGAGTTAATTTCTATATAGATATTTTCTTTCTCAATCTCATATAGTTTCTGATATCCTGTTATACAAGAGTATTTGTTCATTGTTTCCAATAATTTATTTTCATTTTGTTTGCTTTGATTCTCTTCTAAATTATCTTCTAACAATGTATTGTCCCCAACTTTGACTAGCATTGATCCAATCTGCTACTACACAACAGGTAATGATAACAATGTTACCCTTTTAGTAAATTACTAAGCCTTTTTTTGTATTTACATTTACGTTTTTCATGTTCTTACAATAACAGGCAAATCTACAACACCATGGTCAGCTTCACTGTCATATTTAGTACACTTAATAGCATTTGGTGAAGTGGTTGTAAAACATACTCAAATAACTTGCAGTATGCATGCTATTTGAAAAAATACTGATTTTTGATGTGCATGAAATCTTAGTAAAGGAGTGGAAACATCATTAATAAGCATGATAGGAGGATTTGCTAAGTAGTTCAAAACATGCCAATTAGCAATTCCTGTTATCCAAGAAAACTAGGAATTTTGGAATGCACTGCTTCTAATTAGAAATTACCCTAGTCTTCCAGGCTAAATTCATCATTTTTCCTATGAAAAAGCTGTGGCATTCCTTATTTTGACTGTTTTGCTTAGGAGCCTTCAATTCAGCTGAAATCTTGAGTTTAATGTGTTGGTTTAAATAATTCAAATATGAGAGATTTGCTATGTAATTTCAGTCAAACTCTTGAATGCCATGTTGTATTGTGGTTTCAGTGTCTAGAGCCTCTGAATCAAAACTGTCAAAATTTTTCTTTTAAGGTCCAGGAAACCAAATTCTAATTTATTTTTGTACTTTATATTTGAATTTTTAAGTAAATGAAGTAAAGGCGTTACTTTACCATAATATAATTGAGTTTTACAAGAAATATTTAGAGAAGTTTCTGTACAAGATATTGTGTCAGTCTTCAGCCAGTCCTTCTTCAAAGAATATCAACAATTGATTTTTTCAGCTTTTGTGAAGATTAATGGGATCATAAGTTGGAAGACTAAAGAAAGAAGGGAATTTAAAAGTGACCAGAAAGTTTATAAAGGGATTGCTTTCAGGAAAAGTGAAATAGTGCTTAACATCTTGTATGCATTTGTGTTCTGTGTATATGTTCATGCACACTTACGCTTGCAGTGTTGTCTTAAATTTGTGATCACTTGCAGATTCCTATTTTGTTAAATCTTCTTTCTCTTGTTTTGCTTCAGATTTTTCTCTGGTTGGAGGGAGTATTTTTCCATGACTAGACAATACTAGCTGAGTGGTCCTCTGATGAAATGTAAACTCTCAAACCCATTTTGAAATATTAGCTTCGTCTTAGACCATAGGTGCTAGAGGGAAGCAGAAAGATGTGCTTGTTAGTATAAGTTAGGATCATTCCTGC
>NW_009230260.1:9472-11967 GCF_000690835.1 Fulmarus glacialis
CTTAGGATAAATAATTTCAAAAAAAAGGAAATTAGAATAGTCAGATATGCTTCAGAAACAACACACAATTCAAAAATACTGTTTTTATTTCATAACTTCTAATCCATTGCACTGTATCATGTAACTTGCCTGCAATGCTTTTTCTTTCAGCTATCTCCCAACATTTTTGGATGTCATCTGTTTCCACAGGGAGATGAGATGGACAAAGAATTTTTTTAAATCTCTAGCTTTTTTTTTTTTTTTTTAATAAAAAGTAATTGCTGATACATGTTTTGAAGTATTGCAGTTGCTGTCTAGGAAAATCTACAGTTATGGCTGTATTAGCTACTCCTTGTTTGTGTCCTCCTGAAGAGCAGCAAAGTGGCTTCACGCAACCTGCCTTCCTTCTCATTTCATCATCTCATGTCTTGGCATTCATCCTAATGTCATTAATCTTAAAAACTTTGTAAGTTTCTATTTCTATAGAAGTGTAAATCGCCGTGATTTAATATGAATCTTATTTAAGGTATTGGAGGATTAGGAAACTTCTAAGAGGTAATGCATAGATTGGATTAATTCAGGACAATTTATAAACAAAACGCCGCTCTGAAATTACAAGCACGATTTGAATGAAATGACCACTCTAATGCATGAAATTCAGAGCAGGAACATAAACGTATATTAATTACCTTTGAGAGACGTGAATTTTCTTACTTTGTTTGTTCTTAATTAGTAACTTAAATTTGAGTAGGAAACTTGTCATGGAAGACGAAGAAAAGAGTATTGGAAATATAAATTAGGATGGCCATGAGATGTTAATAATTACTACTGAATCTCAAAAGATATGGCTCAAATAATATATTTGATTTGCTTTTCCTGGGCTCATGCCACTGCTTTAAATATGACACGCAGGTTGCTGGAAACTTAAAGTGATTTTATAAATACATTTATAAACTTAAAATGGCTTGCAGGTATCAGCCAACATCAGATGTCAGTGAACATGGATAAAACATCCATCAGTTAGGAAGCAACCTAGATTAAATGTAACATATTTTGACAATTTTCATGACTCTTAAGTTATCAAACTTGTGCAGATGAATGAACTGTGAGAGTGAAACACTTCAAATCTTCCCCATATACAGAGAAGCCCTTTGTATCAAAAAACGTTGCATATGCTTTGAGTGCAAATGTTATCTGAGATGCCTGTGCCTAAAAATTAAGAAGAAATTAGAACTGTTCTCTTTTCCAAGTCACTTGTCTCTTTCGTTTGACAACACTTTGTGTATAACATTTTACCATTTTTTTCAGTATACTCATTATTAGCATTTTTTCTCACTGAAAATTACCTTCTTTAATTCATGTAATGCATACATGATCACCATTATCCTAGTATCTTAGAATCATAGTCTGTAAAGTATTTATCTTTGTCAGAGTCCTCTTCTGTAAGAAAATACTATAATTTCCATTAGCAATATGTTTGGGTTTTTAATAAAATCTATGTATTTTTCACATTTGTGTTTTTTTAAATATTTATATAACTTACAGAGAGAATTCCCTATATATAAGGAAATGAAAAGGCTGAAATGAAACTCAAAAATCTGGTCTTAACTGAGTGTCCTTGGTTTCTTAAGTTTCTTTTTTTTCTACCCTCTCATAAATATTATAAAATACTGTAAATATGTCTTGACATATGATAAAAAAAAGAAGGAAATTTTAAATAATTAGTACTGTTAATGTGTTTATGTCAGGTAGCTGCCTTTTCTTAATCAGGAAGAAAAATGGTAATTAAAGCAGGGGGAATAGATATATGAAGAACATAAAAAACAATCAAATGTGAGAGAATCAAGCAACTGAGTCCTCCTGCTTCTTGTTCCATGAATTAAGTGCTAATTTGTTTCTTATATTTTCTTAGGATCCATATGTGAGGTCATCTTGTGTTATGTTGGACAAACTTCCTTTGGGATTGCTGTGGCCAGGATAAAGTAGATATTTTCTGAACTGAAAACTATACTATTTACAATTACTTTTAAGTGACACTGTAGTTCAAGGCTCACCACATTAACATTCTCTTTGCAGTTAAAGAATTAATTAAATATGGCTTATGAAATGGCATGTATCTTAATGATCACTGCACTTTTATACTTCCATGCTGAGCTCTAGAGTGGAGAGCTAAGTAATGTAAACATCGAGTTTAATCAAAGCTTCTTGGATTAGATTAAAACTGAAAAGATAATTTCAAAACAGGTATACCAAATGCAATTTATCACATTAGCGAAGGGCTAGGTTATATTCTGAGTTTGGGTCTAAATCTGTGCTCCAATCCAAACTCCCATCTGAACTCCCAATCTCCCATCCAAACATTTTGATCACAAGTTCATGTTCACCTATTCAGCAAGATGTTCATTTATGATCCTGACAGATTTAAAAAAAACCCTAGATCAGAAGTCTTAATGGATTGTTTAAGGTAAAATAAAACAAGGGGTTTATGTTCGACACTGTCTCCCACAGCATTCTCC
>NW_009230261.1:0-230 GCF_000690835.1 Fulmarus glacialis
ACAGCAGAGGGACTGCCTTCGCTGAGGTACGGCCACCTCCCTCCCTCCCTGCCCTTCTGGCAAGAGTCCCTTCGTGGAGCGACCCCCAATGCCTGTGGGAAGTGCTCCAAGGAGAGAAATGCTTTTCTGTGCCACTTTCCCCCAAACCCGACCCCACAGCAGCAAGAGGTGGCTGGCAGAAACCACGGCTTTTTCAGGCAGGCCGGCGCTTTGCAGGCCCGTGCCCGCCC
>NW_009230261.1:326-573 GCF_000690835.1 Fulmarus glacialis
TCTAGGAGCTTGGAGGGTATCTTGCAGAGGAAGTCCTGCAATGCCAAGGGCTCCGGGTGAGGCTTTGACCACCCTGGCCGGGAGCACAGGCAGCATCCCCGGCACTCTGGCTGACGAGCAGGCAGCTGGGTTTTGGCTCCTGCTCTCGCAGGTGCCATCAGCCCTGACAGAGCCAGGAGCTGCTGGGCTCCAGGTCAGCGGGGTTCACCTTCAAGGTGACGGCCAGCGGTGAGCAGGCCGGCGTTCG
>NW_009230261.1:643-893 GCF_000690835.1 Fulmarus glacialis
AAGACCCCCTCCGTGGATGGCCCGTGCTCCTGCAGGAGAGCCAGCAGATCCTGCAGGGACAGAGGAGGAGAGTTGCTTGGCTGGAGACAGGCCCTGGGGCAGGTGAACCTTCCTCAGGGGCAGGGGCTAGTGTGGACAGCTCTGCTTTCAGCAGGGCAGGATGGAGGGGTGGCTGGAGGTGGGTGACATGGGGAGGAGCCGGCTTTGTCCCTGAGCCCCATCCGGGGTCCCTCTGCTTGGGACACCGCCT
>NW_009230262.1:0-586 GCF_000690835.1 Fulmarus glacialis
CCCCCGCAGCGGCTCTCCCCGCGGCAGCACTGCCACCTGGTGCTCGCAGGGACACGCTCGCTCACGCTCACCCATGCTCAGCAGCGGTCCAGCAACGCATCTGCCACCCACACCGGACCTTGCCCAGATGGACCCATCTATCCTAGGCCATTTGCTAGTGCAAGAGTTTCTCCAGCAATACCGTGACTCGTCTGCCTGCCCGGGGCCACCACTTGCTCCTGTTGAAGCGTTACAGCTTTGTGTCGTTCTTAGCGGGGCTTTTCCCTTCACGTAACAAGCGGCTCTCGAGCCTTTGCGGTCTTGGCAGCTCTGTGACAGAAGCGCAGGTGCCCTGTGCTGCAGGCGACAGGTCAATGAAATGATCTGTCTCATCACATCCACGTTTAAAAAAAGACATCTGCATGTGGTTTGACCAGAATATTTGGTGAATTTGTGCCATTTTACAGTGCTAGTTTGAAAAAAAAAATTAGAAGAACTGAAAGGAAGGAAAATGTTTTTCTCTGCAAGTCAAACACTTGCCTATTCTTTTATTCAGGGTGCTTTATTCTAAGTATTCTTAACAAGTTAGAAACAAAGTGTGTTTCTT
>NW_009230262.1:664-7502 GCF_000690835.1 Fulmarus glacialis
TTGTTCCCCCAGCACTGCCTCTCCCCTTCGCAGCACGCAGCCCTTGTGCTCCATACCTAGCAAATCCAAGTGCAAATTCTAAGCTAGAATTGCTTGCTGCTAAATGCAAAGGTCTATAACTGACACTGGAAATGCCTACTTGCCTCCACAGATCTTGCTCTGCTTTATGGACTCCAGAAAACTTGAGTACGTACCAAGGTCACCTTCACTCCCCGCTGAAAATGCAACTAGCAACATGGTGGAACAAATCACCCATTTAACAGTGCAGAGCAACACCCTGCAATGTCCCTGCCAGACCAGCCAGGGGACGGCACAGCGGAAGAGACAGGGATTTTCGAGCAAGCCAAGTCAGAAGCTGACCAGAGCCTTGGAGCGGGCATCATTAAACACGTTGGCCTTGTTTTACAGCTAATCAGAGAGACCATATGGGTTTCAGTGCTTTTTTCTACCCCATAAGGGGTATGCAACAATTTCTTACATGCTCCTTCCCTCCTGCCTGGTCCTGATGGCTGCAAGCCAGGACTCACTCAGAAGCAGGAGGCAGCTTCCCAAACCTGGACCTGCAGTTGTTTCATACACAAAATTTACAACAAGGGAGGCAGCTTTTGCCCCTTTACCATCCGTTTTAGCATAGTCATCCTATACAAATGGTGAGAGCTGGGAAGCTTAGATTCTGAACTTTAGCTGTCTGAATATACGTCCAGCAAAATCTGATGAGTGCCTCTGGGTATGCCGCCAAGCAATAAGGGACACCACTCACACAGCTGTACTGCCACATCAGCTCTGGATATTGCAACCTGCAGGGTAATGTAGGTGCACAGATTACAAAGAAAAACATTAGCTAACTAGCTTGGCCTTAGCTGTATTGCTTGTTCATTTGTCTGCAAGCAAGTTGTGAAAAGTCCCCACTTGCTCTGTTATTCCTAGCTATTTGTTTATGTTGCCTTGAGCAGTTCTTGCTCTGCCAGTCATGCAAGCCCAACATTTGTAATTTGTCCTATAAAATAGGAAATTAACATAGGAAAGAGGCTGCATACAGCTTTCCACCGCAGCATTAATGTCAAGCACTATATTCCATTTTAACGGAATAAAATGGATTTGTGCTGTACTGGCTAGTTGCTTGCCTGGGAAAAGGAAATTTCCACAGTTGTCTTGGTCCCACATCCTGATTCCGCAGCAAGAACTGAGAATAGATCACAGGGGCAAATCTTCTAAGTTTTTTTTCTCAGGAAACAGATCTATTCAATATTTGTTCTTCAGAAGATCTTCAAAATTTGCAGAAAATGAATAGAAAAAAAGCCACAAATGCATCTATTTCTGTCTGAATACCCATTTCTCCTACACAGAGAAATGTGTTGGGTATTGCTTTAGCTCACCATAGAACAAGTACTATAGAGCCATGGTTTAAATGAACTTACGCTGTAAAAAGCAGTGGCATTACTGCTAGCTGCTCTCTGACTCGCAAATGTATTATAAAGTGAGAATGTAGCAGTCACTCACATCTCTGGCCTATTTAGATAAATCTTTGAGGTTACCTTGCCCAACAAAATCACACTGATAGAGCCTATTATTTCTAATGCACCACTGCTTTCTCTCCTGGGTACTATTTTCCTTCCCAGTATAGCCTGTTTATACAATTAGGCATTTCCTACTCTGGGACACAGCCTTTGCAGTGTCATTGATCACAGCAAATAATAAGTACACGCAGGATGCTGCAAAGTCTCAGTAGGCCAACACTGAGCTCTCCTCTTAGCAATTTTTCCAGTAGATTTTGTTTTGAACAAGGTGTAAGAACAGCCAGAACAGCCTCCTGTGTACCTGCAGCGCAGCCCTGGGCACAGCACAAGTATAAGATGAACTCCATTTGGAATAAAATGACCCGAAAAGAACACAGCTAGTGCTCTACCTTGTTAGCTTTATGCTAGGGGAAGTAATTAGTGTTTCTATGAGATAGTTTCATTTTACAAGATTCTTCCTGGTTTCTTGGTGCTAAGTAATTACAAAGACTTCCCAGCCAATGCCTGTTACACCAATGTGAACAGCAGTTAAGTGCAGCCACTTTTGCTTGAGCAGGACCCTGGCTCGGGCACATGATGCCCCACCAAAAGCGAAGGAAGCGCAAATGCTGCTCCTACTTACGCTGAAATCTGGAAAGTCGCCCTGGACTTACAGAGGGGCTGCCAGGAGCAAGCCGACCCCCGCTCACATTTCTCATGCTGTTGACACAGTGCCACACGTTACTGCGTGCTCGCCGGGGTGCCGGTGACAACGCCGGCACGCAGCCTGCAGCTCAGCATAGCCTCATGGGCTGGTATCACCCTCAGCAGCTGGACTGCGGACAGTACACAAACCATGCCTAAAACTCATTCAGGTACAAACCACAGTGGTATCTTTATCACATCCTTTAATACAAGCTGGCCGTGGGCTTCCCACTCCTCCTCACACCTTACGGTACCTGAGCTGGTGGTTTCTGTCTCACAGCAGGGAAAAATGTGTCCTGCAGTGCAATGAGCCCCTGGTTACTCTGTGTATCTGCACAGCTGGAAAAACATGGGTCCGGGACAGCTTTGCTTTTTGCAACACAGCACAGCAACCCAAGTAGGCTCCTGGGGTCCCTGGAGTGTTCAGGCTCTGCTGTCGTTGCCTCTGCGAGCTGGCACGCTGCTTCAGCCCCCCCACGCCTGCCTGCCCCTTGGGCAGCGGGGTACTGGCCTGGCAGGAGCTGCCGGTCTGGAAGGCTCTCGGGGGGGCTCTGACCCAGTGTGCTGGCATGGAGCAAGCCCGTGTCTTGCTGTCATGCTTGTTTTCCTGTGGTCCCACAGGCACCTTCCTGCAGCCAGCAAAAATTCAAAATGACTCTTAGTGAATAATTAATTGTCCTCATCCTGGATCATCTTTAATGAATGAAAAGGCTGGAAACCTGCTGGGCACAAGAACACAGCTCCGTGATCGGGGCACAGATGTGCATTTCTGCAGGTGTTCCCTGAACTCCCTAGTGAGAGATCCTGGGGCTGCGGGTTGAAATCCCTGTTCATTATCTCCTCTTGGGATACAGAAACCTGAAAGTGCTGTAGGAGAAATGTTCATTTTCACTAAAGATGTCACTTGCATCACAAACTGGGCACAGAAAATGCATTTCCCTGTGTAAAAGGCATACCTGTGACAGGTGCAAAGAGAACAGTGGAGAGAAAGAAAACAGGCCCGGCTTGGCAGATACGTTAAGCGACTTCTGTTTAAGCATGGGTATTTGGAGCTCCCCGAGCCACGTGCCCATTTTCAGGCTGTCCCCCCCCAGGGCGAGAGGGCTCTCAGCCACCCGCCAGCTGCCATCACTGCACTGGTTCTGCAAAAGAGGGTTAATCTGTCCCTGCCGCCGTGCCACCAACGCTCTGCAGAGTGCATGGCCCATTTATCCCTGCCGGGGCTGCCGCAACGCTGCCAGCTCCGCCGGGGATTTGGCCACTGATTGAGAGACGGAGGCTTAGGGAAGGGCTGACGAGGGGTTCCAAACCTGCGCAGCTTTCTAAGAGGGGTGAGTGTTCAAAAGGGACACTTTTTTGCATCTTTAGAAGCCAAGATACTTGTTTAAGCAGCAAAATGTGCTCTTAGGAGCTCACTTTCCCCTTCCCAGTGCTGGGCTTTGTGGGTGATGGCAGCAGCACCCTCCCCAGCCCTGGCGGCTGTAGGGGCAGAGGGCAAACCCGCTCCAGCTCCCACCCACCTGCAGCTCCCTGAAGCCATGCGGCCGAGCAGCCACAGGGAGGCATCAAGGGGATGCTCTGGCTCCTCATTAAACGAGGAGAAGGAAGGAAAGGCCTTGGGCACAATTACCTTAATGAAGCTGGCAGCTCTGCATGCTAACAGCACCTGACGCGTGGGGTTTGAAGCGCAGCTGCACAAACACAACCACCAGCGCTTTCAGACCCCTTAAAAAGCATAAGCGCCCGGCAAAGCAAATACCTGTCTGAAAGGAGCCTAGATACACCCATGCTGCAGAGCAGGCAGCGAGTTTGCCTCTTAATTAAGCATATGTTGGTGGAAAGCATCTGTGCACTGAGAAGCCTCAGCCCTTCCCTGCTTCCGCAGAAAGCGGCTCCCCCTGCCAGCAGCTGCCTCCCGGCTGGGTGATGGCGTGGGTGACATTGGCCTTAATGCCCACAGGGGCCTGCCTGGTGCTGGCAGCCGCAGCATGGACAGCAATCAAAGGCGGTTGGTTTTTTTTTTTCTTTCCAGCCTTTAAAAAATACCAGTGACTTGAGGTGATGAAAAACTGGAAACTACGGAGGCAAAAAGCGCGGCGAGTGTTTTGGAGAGCAGACAGAAAAGGATCCCATGTTCTGCCCGGCATTCTTTGGGACTTGGATTTTGTTTGTGTCATGCATAGCTGTAGGTTAGGCTGCCGAGCACAATTAGCACTATAACATACGGCAAGGAACATTTTAAAGCCGCGGCTGCTCCCACCCTGACCAGGCCCAGTTTGCAGACGGGAGGTGCGGAGGCTGCTCCTGCGCGGGCTGAGCGAGCTGTCGGCAGGGTTCGATCCGCCTGCCTTGCTGCGGGATTTTTTGCTTCGTTATGAAAAGGTACCAGGACACATTCAAGTTCAGTCCGGCTCTGACAGGACATTCTTCAAAACCGGCTTGATGGGCTCCTCTTTCCTCACCATCACACGAATTCACAGCAGATATTCCCCATCTGCATCTCTGCTCCCCATATTGTACTTACTTTGGTTCCCTAGTATTTGCACAGTGTCAGAAAAAGCAGAAAGAGCACAGAATTTTGCACAACTGATTCATTCAGATAAGTATGCACAGCACTTTAACAGGTATCACAAATTACATAAAAATGCCCTTTTCAGTTCCTTATTTTGCTTCACTATGCATATTACAGTACAGACAAAAAACAAGTAGTAAATAAAAGACAGAAACATGGGCTGATATTTTAAGGCTATGGATGCCTGCAGGAATAGCTATCAGTCCGTGTCACTAATTTTCAAGCTTGCCGAGGGTTATCATTAAAATAAAAGGTACATACATGCATCTAAACTAGGTTATAGTTTGAAAAGCTATCTAGCAGATTTGGATATGTATCTCTTGCTAGTTTCAAGAATAAGTAGAAATTGAAATCCAGTACAGAAGAAACAGTAGCCACAAAGTTAAGAATATTTTTTAGAAAATAATTTGGCCACGCTTTTCTGTCAAAGAAGTGAAAATATCTGACATTCCCTTCAAGTGGTAGAAGCTGGGCACATCAGGGGCTTGGCTGAAAATAGCTGGTTGCTCAAAATTTTCCTGTTCTGGGGATGACCACATTAACTGGAAGAATACTAACTATGGTCCAAAATGAGTAATCCTGGTGCTTCTTATGGGATATAAATTTGACTGAAAAGTCCCATGGAGGATGGGTCAGAGGTGGAATGTTACTGAACTGAACTGAAGGTGTACTTGAGCTATTGGTAGGCACATCTAACTATAATCTATTTACCCTGGATAATAAAAACAGCAGAAAAAATAAAATGCTTGAGCTGCAGCATAATTTATACCAGCACACTGGCTGCTCTGGGTATGTGCTTATGTGATGAACACATCAACACCGCTACTGCTGCTGGACCTAGCTAGATTAAAACAAATTATGCAAATCTCTGTTCTGCACATCCCCAAATTCAGTGCAAAGATCCTCAAGGGAAAAAAAAGGGGACTACTACTACAAGAAAGATGGGAAGAGGAATGAGACCAGCGATTGCTAATGGACGCTCCAGGAGACAGCATTATCGTAAGATGTTACTCACAAAGGTGACTTGCCCAAGGAGGGGACAGGGGTGGCGCAGAGTCCTAGGCTGGAGGTCCCAGCTCTGCACCATGAGGGGCTGGTTGGGTCTCGGGGACAGAGCCCCCAAGGAGGCTGTCCCTGCTGAGCTAAGATCACCCAAAGCAGCATAACACAGAAAGCTTTCAACAGAGAGAGGTACAACCACCACGTTGCCTTCACTCCTCTGACAGAGGGGAAGAGCAAGGACTCTCTCGTAACCAAGAGGCGCGATTACTCCCAGTAGCCCTTAGGTCCCTGCTGACAAACGTCCCTGCTCGCCTAACGGGACTGCAGCAATGCTCAGGGGCAGGGGAGGCCCTACCCCACCACAGCACCATGCCAAGTCTCTATCCCTTCTCCCATTATCAGCCTCTTGTCAGCGGTTTAAGGGACTCCAGAGGGTTGCCAAGAACTGTGGGTCTGACAAACATCCTGCTACTGGGCCACTGACAAACTTCTCCTCCACCCCGTGTGCCTTCAAAGGACTTGGCTGTCCTACTGCAATGTAGTTTTCCTGCGAGGCTGCCTGCAAATGTCCTTCTAGGCCCTGCAAAAGGCAGAAACCTCCTTTGAACTGCTGTGCAGGACAGGCCCATGTGACCACCTGAGACGTCTGTAGAGAGACCAGGGACTTCCCACCCGCTGCTGGATCATGCACTGTGAGCCCCATCCGACTTCCCAGAAACAAGGAGGAAACTCTGTGTTTGATCACCAGAGCCAAAGCAACAGAGTTATTGCAGCTCCGTATCACACGAGCCACAGTGACGGATCCCCTGCATGCCATTAACCTGGACTGGACCACACAACGGATACCCCGGGCTCCTGCCCTTCCAAAACATATCCCCGCCCCGGCCCAAGCTGGGGAGCCATTTCTGCTAATGCTGCTGGGCTTACGACACAGCCGGTGAGCGCTCACCCAGGCGCTACAGGCAGTGGGAACCCACGCACAAATACACACGCGCTCACCTGCCATTTCATGACAGAGTGTGATTTGTAAAGCACCGCTGCTTCCACATCCTTGAACATTTAG
>NW_009230262.1:7536-24919 GCF_000690835.1 Fulmarus glacialis
ACCCACATTTTGTCAGAGGATAATCAGATGTAGGAAATATCCTGTGGAAAGATCCTTCTTTCTACAAGAAATGTCAATCTTTCCCCAACAGACTAAAAAAAAAGAGGAAAGCAAGATTTTTTTATTCTTTTACTTAGCAAATTACATTATCACGGGAAAAAACAAAACCCCAAATCCAAATGTCTTCTTCTACTGGCTCTCCCCTCTGTTTCCTTCACTAGGGCAGCACTTTCTAAAGAACTTTTTGAATCTTTGGGACCAAAGCCAGAAAGCATCCCCCGTGCCCTGCAGACTGGGCTCAAATTACTTAGTGGATTGTCTCTTTATGATTAACGGATTTTGGCTCACGTTCAGAGATGTTACAGTCCTTCCCATGAGGGGTCCTGTTTACTCAGCTACAACAGCATTTGATGCAAGTGTAAATGCTTGGAGAAAGAAGGACTAGCCACCAGTTTGGGTTTGGTTCAGTATATTCCTGTGAAAAGCTGCCAGGAAGTGCTGGGTTTGGGCACAGGTTGGGCACAAGACGAAGAAGAAGCAGGTACGGACTAGGTTTTTGCCTCATGGATGCATTTGTTTCCTGAATTATATGAAAACATAAAAAAGCCTCATGTCCAGAAGGGGTATAAGAAATAATTGATTCCAGCAAAGTCATAGAATCATAGAATACTTTGAGTTGGAAGGGACCCATAACGATCATCGAGTCAAGTCCTCAGGGACCTTCAGGTAGAAGCAAGGGCAAAAACATATATTTGTACATCTGTTGCATCTTTTCTTAACCCAGCACCTGTTCTATATAAATATTTATCCTACAACTCTGGCTGCTCTAGAGGCATACAATAAAATACCATTTAATTAATTAATTCTAAAACAAAATCAAACAACATGCTGTACCTACGCAGCTTACCAGGAGGACTTTCGAGCCCTCCCTCACAAAGCCTGCAGAGATAGGGCACAGCTGCTTCAGTTGCTGCCCCTGTTATCCTTTCAGTCTTGTCACAGCCCAGGGACTTTCTTTGCATGGCACAGGACATGTGGGCAAGAGGAAGAGGGGACTCATGCTCCAGAGAGCCCATCTTGCTGGCTGACACTCCTCCAGCCCTACTGGGATAGGATTCATAGCACTGCCTGCCCTGAGCTTAAAAATAACCCAACTGAAGCTGGTTAGAAAGATTTATGCCTTTCAGCAACTACCTTGCTTCCAGCCTTTATACCAGCGATCTCCTGACACAGCATAGAAACATCTTTATTTTAGGAACAGGGTGTCATCACCCTGTTCACAAGGGCCATCCTAAACCTGATCAGGTGTCTTTGCTCCACTATTTGTCTCAAACGCTGGGCTGAACGTGCAGCCCCAGCGGCCAGAGAGGTCCTAGCTGCCAGGCTGGCTTGGTTCAGTCCTCTCCCTCGTTCCTGTGTGTTTAGCCTGATTGCCAACGCACCAAAAGGTCACACAGCTGCACGTGGGCAGCCCTATATGAAGCCCTGCGGATTGTGTGCAGGTTTGGCTTAAGTAAATCCTCCGGAAGCCTGGGTGAAGCTGTCTGCAGAGACAAGCCAGGAATTGCCGCAGGGACAAACCAGGAATTGCCTTCTCCAAGACTTCTCCTTCCTGCTCTTCTGCTTTATGTGGCATCTTTCTCTGAAGCATGACATTGCAGTGTTAGGAGTCCCACTGCCCAGAAGATCACCCAGGAGTGCAGATGCTCTTTAGACCTCCCGTGCCTCAGGCTGTGCTCCCTCCTGCCGAGGCAATGGGACTGCACAAGTGCTGTCTAGTGGGTACAGCAAGGGGCTGCGAGTATCAACTCTTGCTGTGTTTCCCTGCACGCACCGAGTTGCTTTGCTTTACTGCACAGCTGGCAGAATATAGATCCCCTTAGCAGGGGTCTGCCTGGCAAAACCCACTGCAGGCTGTCTGATATCAAGGGCAGGATATTTATCCTCACTATCAGGAATGGATAAAATCTCCACAGCCCACTGCTAGGTGCAGGTCAGGGTCTTGCTGAGATAACTACATTGCATGGGTAAGTGCAGAGACAGGTTAAGTGACCTTGGCTTGCTTCATCATGTGGCCAAATGAAGTTACTTATGAAAGCCTCCACATGGTCTTCTGCATTTGTAACCATTTTGCCTTTCCAGTGGGCAGACACAGCTCCTTTTAAGATTCAGACGGCATGCTGGTGAGCACTCTGAATGCGTGAGAACTTGCATTTCCAATGCAAAATGAAAATGCCTGAGTCACCATTTTATCGGGTGCTGAATAAGAACAAGTTTATTTTTTCATGTCTATAATTACACGTTTGGAAGGGGCTGGAGCAGCTCTCAGAATGAGGAGGAAAGATGCTCGAGCAAGCTGTGCTGATGGAGAGGGCCCTTCTTTGGACAGAGCAGGGGAAGAGCAGTGCTGGAGCCAGCAGAAACTGATGCTTTCTGACAAAATATGCTCTGCTTATTTCTTTCCAAAGCTCTTTCTCACAGCACAATAAATGTGCAGAAAGACTGCGCAGGAAGAAAACTAAGATTTTGTTTGGCTTGGGGGACTTTTTGGCAACGGTACAACATTTCTATAATTAAATCAGTCCCAACCCAGGCCAGGAATGAGCAAGGACAAACAAGAACCAGCTTCCCCACTTAAAGTACATTAACATCCCAGCATTTCCTAGCTAGCAGACAGGCCAGGATTGGCATATTTAACATCTCATCCCCAGAAGTCGTTTCTTCTCAACAAGGAGAGAGAGAGCACAGAAGAAAAGAAGGAAATACACTGCTGGTATCATTCTTGACATGTGGCTGTATCTGGGTGTTTGCTTTCGGCAGTTCAGCGCCTGCCACATAGCACGGCCCCTCCATCAGGCAGCTGTCAATACTGGGAAAATTGAGTTTACTCTTAATGAAAGACCACAGCCAATAAGCAATCAGCCAGTATGCTCTCCATCCCGTGATTAATGACCCAGGGGATATTTGTCTTCTGCAGCACTGCCATTGCCCTCTGCAGCTATGGGTCTGAGTCACATCCAAAACGGGAGGGGCACCTAATCTTTAGATTTTACTTAGTTGTATCTCGGGATGGAGAAAATTTCAGGAGCAATGAATGCGATGTGAATGTCACCAGGAGGGGGACAGTACCCCAGATAGCTTCAAACCCAGATAGGCGTGGGTAGCTGCTAACAAGAGCAATTCCACCCATTCCTCTCCCTGCCTCCCGCTACACCTTTCCTGCTGCTTCCCTCCCGACAGCAGCAGTGCTTGTGTGGCCACATAATGATTCAGGTAAGGCTGATTTGATTGAAAATTAACCTTACCAAAAATAACTTAAAAAAAAAAAAAGGTTAGTTTCCTGCTCTGGCTTACCACCCAGCACTAGCATCAGTGTAGGGAGGGAATAAGAGTATGTGCCCACAGATGATGGGAGCGCAGGCTCGTCCCCCTCTCTTACAGGGCAGTGAAGCCACTGAGGTACCATGCTCCTACAAGAACAGCTTCTAAGTCAGCTCAAAGATTGAACGTGTCCTGCAAATCTCCCTACCTGAACCAGGTTTCTCAGCCTCCCTGAAGAGAATACTCTAGAGACTCATCTATCTTACCGTTTTAATTCATCACATATTTAAAACAAAACAAAACAAAAAAATCCCACCTTGTCACCAGTAAATGTCCCCTGCATGCACAGGTCTCCTCAGGAGGGAGTAAGAGGCTTGACAGGTGAGAGCCATAATCTTTTATTTTATGTGTGCCTGGAAACTGCTTAAATATTACTATGGCCATTTAAGAATCTATAGAGACTCCAATGGGATCCGACTCTCTAAACTGCAAGATCAACTACTTAGGTGAAAGAACCTCTCTTACGTTGCATCAAGTGGACTGGAGAAGGAAGCAGAAGGGAATAATCACCCTCAGGCTTTTAACAAACATCTGAAAGTGGACAGGTAAGAGATGAAAGGAGATCAATAAACATATTACCAAGTTAAACTTCCATAGGTAATATTTAGACATCATAGAAGCTGGCACCTTAAGAAGAAGAGAGAAAACAGATCAGAAAAGAGAGAAATCTCCGAAAGTCTGTTCTCAGATGGCCATTTCCAGTGGCAATCACGCTAATTGCACACACAAATTAGGCAAACAATCATGAATGCATTTTCCAAAATCAAGCCCCATTTGTGTTACTCTCGCAAGAGTTTCCAATCAACAGTTTTCAATTGCAAATACAGAACAGTTTAGTCATCAAAAAGCAAAAGGATGAAGAATATATTGAACACGAAAGGAAAACAATCTCTTCCCTATCTTTCCCACGCTTCTGTAACCAATTCCTTCTGAACATTTAAAAGAACATTTTCTATTGACACAAGCCAGAAAAAGACTTTGGTTTAATGAGCTCCTCTCATCTTAAAAATACAGAGATAAAAATGTAAATGCACAATAGAATGTTTCAAGTAACTTTGAAGGGGCTATTATCGAAATATAAACATGACTATCTACCATCTGACATCCTGACTGCTACTAATATTCTTTATGGAAATTTAAATAATTGTTTCAAAGTGTAATTTACCCTTTCATCATTAAAATCACTTAACGTGTTATAATTCACCTAACTTGTGCAATGAAAATACAGTCTGCTTTCCTTCTCTGAATAAGCACAGTTTTAGCAAATCACTTAAGCACGGGCTTAAAATTAACTAGCTGATTGAGGTCACAGCCCACTTTGCCTATGCGTTAGCATGCTACTGCAGGTGATGTAGAGAGGATAAGCAAGCCCCAAACAACAGAGAAAACTCTTTTCTCTGAAATCTACCTCCTGAGACATCTCTATTAACACGTAGTATGCAGAAACCATAACTGAGCACTTTAAAACCAGTGCTGTCGCTGATTCAGTGTTAGAAATCTTCACTGAGCAAGGCTCTCTTTGAAGGGATGGAAGGACAGGGCATTTGTTATCCACACGTCCATCACTGCGCTATCCCAGCTGCTGGCTGGCCACTTGCTAACCCTGCAGGCCTTGGCTTATAGGTCACGCTTAACCCTCAGAAAGCAATTGCCTTCATCTGTTTCTTTTAACAGGCAGCCAACATACTCTCCCTGGCAAGCTGCACTCCTACCGAACCTTAAATACTTTTATGTGAGAAATTTATAATGCATGGGCTCTTAATGGGAGCTTACTGAATGGCTGGGAGTCTCCAACGCCTCTTCAAGCACAAATGAAGAATCTCAACTGTACTCTAAAATTCTCACAGCGCATCTTCTGCTAAATACCTAAAATCCTAACCCATTCCCCCAGTGTCCAGACAGAGTAATAGTAAACTACTTTGAAACTTACAGTTCTTCAGTGGTCCGTACAGGTCCTGGGTTAGTCCCACAGCTACCTTGCAAAGAAGGCAGCATCGTCTCCATTGTACAGGGGCAACGAGGCAGAAGGAGGTGTGGAGGTGGAGTTACGTGCAGACACCCACAGCCTAAATTTCAGACTGAGCAACTCTCCCTGGCTTCCCCTACACTCGGTGGAGATCTTGTCAATGCAATCAGTGGGGTTTAAGCTGCAGCTCATCTTACCATGCAGGAGATGCGTACTACAAAGGAGCTCAGTTGTACCCCAGATACTCTGGTTCCTCTCCTCTGGCTGTGGGGCAAGCCCAGGTCAGCTGCAGAGATCTGCCCAGGAGGGGCAGCATCTCGCCCCTCGCCCCGCCATCTCGCATCAGCACGGAACTGGCTCCCCCGCTCTTGCTCTGGTCTGCGGGCAGCCGACCGCCACCGCAGCTCGCCAGGCAGAATGGAGTTCGAAGCACCCAAAAGATGAAACCATGTCTCAAGGTGATCTCTCACGCTTCGTCACACACACAGCTTTCGGCACAGCCATCCTCATCTCCTGACGCAGCTAAACGGCTGACTGAGGCTGTCCCCACACACGGCTTGAGATACCAGTTTAATCACAGGCTTGTAGGGACTGACACATACAGAAACTCAGCGTTTGGCCGTAACAGCCTATTCACCAGCCTGCTCTCCTTTCTGCACCCCACGAGACAACTACCACCTCTCCAGCTGAACTGACCCCACTGTTTGTGAGCCCCTGTGGATGGGAGCAGGGTCCCATCCGGTCCGTCGTAAATGAAAGCAAAGCAAATAGATGTCTTACCTTGTTTTTCTTGGTGCTTGAGGCAAGCGAAGGAATGAAGGAGTGAGATGCCTGCCTACAGCCCCAGGAAACGGATGGAAGAGCTGCTTTTGTCAGCAGGCACTGCCAGGTGAGGATGGGGAGTGCCACTGCACATGGCATGCCATGGAGGCCAGTCTGGCTCAGGTCCTCCTGCTCTTCAAAAAGGGACTTCTCGTTCTGGAGGACACACTGAACATAGGCAATTGTGGGGACTTGCATTTACCTAGGATTCATTTCTGCTCCATGGCAACCTGGTTTGTGTGAGATATCTACCTGAGCTTTTTGATGGAAGTGTAATGCAGAGATGGGCTGTTCGACAGTGCAACCACTTTCCCCTTCAGCTCTAGTTCAGCCTCTGTTGGAGAGCTGGGCATGCAGCTGACAGCCACAGAGGGGAGAAATCACAGGGAAGAACATGAACAGCAAATCTGAGCCACCAGTAAACCCAGGAGTACTTCCCTTCCATGCACGAGAATCAGAAAATCATTTAAGGGCAAAAAAATTTAGAAAAATGCACAAGAGGAGGTTTCAGTTCATTTTTCCCATTTAGTTTCTCCAATGTTCAAGCTATAGTTTGTGCATGCTGTTGCGCTCCTCTCATTGCAACAAGCGCTTACTAGAAGTGGGAATCGTTTAGAGAAAGGCAAAGAAGATCAAAGACTCTTTAGACTGTGAGAGAGACAGCTTAGGAGGGGTATGGTTGAGGTCCGCAAAATCAAAAGTGCAAGAAAGGAGGATAAGATCAGTTCTTTACCAGCTCGTTCCATACTAGGTCTCAGGAAAGTATCAACCCAAGCTAGCAGGGACCAAGTTCAAAACAAAGGAAAGGAGGGGCTTCTTCATGCAACAGGTCTGGAACACAGGACACTATGATGCTAAAAATGTACGCGAACTCAAGGGGAGTCTGGTCAAGTACATGGAAGAGAAATCCACTGAGAATTTCTAAGTACATTGAACCATGGCTGACTCAGAAAATTTCCTAAGCTGAAAATGGGTAGCAGCTGCGAGAGCATTTGGGGGACACATCGTATTGATGTTTTCTTACTTTTTTCTATATGTTTAATGTGGATGGAGAAAGAATATTGAGCTAGATGGACACTTTATTCTGGCCCAGTTTAATTGCTCTCGTATTTTTCTGTTAATTGATGCTGCCTCCATAGGTCTTTTTTTTGGTGACTTTTTCCACAGAGGCTTCTTTTTTGCCAAATAATGCTCTCCAGTCTATATTAAACGCAGTGAAGATCTGGCTCTGTAACACAACAGTGCTGTGGATAAAGTAAAGCTGAAATAGGGAGTAAGACACACTGGCTCCTGACCTCAAGGCTTAAAGAGAGATTACAAAAGTGCTAAAACAGAAGACCGTCCCTTGGCAGTTAGTGGGGCAACATGTGCTCACTGAGTAACAAGCACATCTTTCCTCTAATGTTTAATCCCAGCAGTGTTTTACCAGCCAAACGAACATTCCCATAAATAATAGAGACGCAATGCCTTTCTCTCCTCCCCAGCACGATGCTGTCTTCCCCTTCTACAGCCTAGGAGCAACGAAGCAGCGGTGAAAGGCTAGTGAGCCCGAGATTTGCATGAAGTTTGGAGCTCACCCGAGAGAGCAGGAGGACAGGAGAGAAAGAGAAGTGACACCTCCAGGCTGAGCAAGGGGGATGCACCCAGCCCTTCCTCTGCTCTGGGTGGGAGTCAGACCCACACCGGCCTTTCCAGCACACTTCAGGGCTCTGCATCTCTCTCTCTGCACTCTGCTAGGCCCTTGTCAAAACAGGATTTTCTTATTAAAACCTTTTTTCCTCGGTGGACATGTACATAGGCAATGAGCTCTCCCCACAGCGCAGGGGCCACCCTGTGTGGGTACAGCCCCTAGCACAGTCCCCAAGAGGCACCCTTGGCTATTCTGCAAAGCAGTGTGCCTGTCTGGATCTTTCTTCCAGTTTGTTTTTTTTTTTCACTACTAACAAAGAAAACCCTCTGTTTTGAGTATTTTTCTATTTAGCAGACTATCATATAGAAACTGTGTTTCCTGACCTTCTCTGGGAGGTTGGAGCATCCCTCGCTGAGGGGAGAGCTTGCCTTGCAGCCAGCGCGTTAGACAGAGAAGTATCGATCCAAAGGGCACAGGCTGTGGATGGGCAGGAGAGAAGCTCTCATGGGAGCACCCTCAGCAAGACCCACCACTTGCCAGGAACGCCAAACAAGTGCCAAATTCATTCACTAAAGTGTTTCCTCATAAAAGGACATGCTCCCACTCAACTGTGCTTCTTATTCATGCTTCACATACCATCTGAAGAAACTTGATTGTTCTAATTCACCTTTTCTAATCTCAAAAAAAAGCCCCAAACCAACCCTAAAAAACAAAGTCACGTCACCTTCTTGGCCGACGTGCTGTGAATGAGCTGGAGGGCAGTAACAGATCTCCAGCAAGATGTTGTAAGATATGTGTCAGCCATTTACCAGGCAAACGGGGGGCAGGGAAGGTGCATTTCACTTGCTGAGTAGCCTGCAAGCAGCTTGGAGATATGAATTATATCCCCAGAACTGCCTCTTCAGGTTAAGGATGAGAACGATAAAGGATTCATCACAGAAACTCCAGCAAACGCAGAAACAGAGGAAAAAGCAAACTGAGTTTCTTTATCTATTCCATAAAAGGTAAATACCAGTTACCAGAGAGGAACACCCGAGCACAGCCACAGAACATTGAGTCATACGTGAATGTTTATATACATATGTGTCTGATCAACCAACCAAATATTTACAAAGGTTGTACCCTGCTTACACAGAACATAAATACCTGGGGAAATCAGCCTTTCAAAAGCAACACCTAAGAGTCCCTCCAGCCTCACCAACACACCACCTGGAATACCCCTAAGCTGTTTCTGAACACAAGAAGCAGGTAAGTAAAGGGCCGGGGCACACCGAGCTGGGAGCAAGGGGAGCACCGTGCACCGGGGCAGAGGAGGGCATCCCCAGACTGTCAGGGTCTGCGCTTGAATTTCACTGCTGCGATTCCACGTAGGGTCAGCTGCACTTAAACACGCCCTGACTGCTACTTGATTTTGTTTATCAATGTCCATGGTTTGCATGCTCCCGCGAGAGACCAGAGCCCGTTGTGTCAGGGCTATTCACACGTAAAATGAAAAGGTGCTATCTCCGCCAGCAAAAAACCACCACGGAACAGGATAAGCAATGGCAACAGTAAGTCACAGGAACTCAGAAAAGCAGTGGCAGCACGTTGGCTGCCCAGTCCCACCAGCAGTATAATCATTATTATTTTGGTTGGTTTGGTTTTCATTTCACATTGCGACAAAAGATGAAATCCAGAACTTGAGAAGGAATTTGCAGCATGGAGGACTTGGCAATACCTTTCCAGTGGGCATCCGTAGACACACCAACGTCACACGGACACTTGAGTATTGCCACTGTGAGAGTGTCACAGACACTTTTGATCCTTGTGCTTTTCCAGTTTGAATGTTCTGTTTAAGTATGCCCAGCTCCAACTCAAGCCCTGTAAAGAAGACTGCTATGGCCTGTCCATCCCTCCTAGCATACCTTGGGTCCTCCCAGCAGACTTCCCCATCCTGAAAAGCCACTAGACTAAGCAGAGCAGGGAGCACTGTGTTGGGTACTTTGATTCACAAAGAAAGCACAGCGTGTCTCGCTGCATTTTTAAAGCCAGTTTCATTAAAAGTCCCCCCTTCTCCATCCCTCTTCCTCAGTGCTCTCAGCTCCTTATTGCACTCCCATGCTGATGTAGCCCTCCCACACTGTCCATGTCTTCTCTACCCACCATGTGTCCAAGTTTTGCATTTAAAACACTTCTCTGTGCTTCTGTATGCCCACACACATGCATTTTCCTACTCCTGGACCTTTCCCCTGAAGGACCCAGCATTTCCTCTGCACCCTGCCCACGGTCCCTGCAGGTACACTTGCACGGTCAGTGGCACACCAAAGGAGTCTGAGAAGACACCCTGGAAGAAGGGCTAAGAACTGGGACCAAATTGACTACGTTTGTCACAATCCCAGCACAGGGCAGGGGATTTTCTTGTTCTCTCAAGCCCTTGTGCTATCTCCAGGAGAACGAGCAACCTCAGCAAGTGGGTATCAGACCTACTACCCTGGAGATAAGGCCAGTGCATTTCTCAGACGAAGGACTCCTGACCTACAGCAAACGGATGCCCCAGCTGGTCCAGTGCACAGCTGTGGCTTTATGAAAAGACTCGCTGAGAAACTAGCGGGACACATAGAAGAACAGGGAGCAGAAACTCCCCATCTCAGCTCTGCCAGAGCCAAGCAATGACTTCAGTCAAGTCGCTTCATCTCACTGTACTCGCTGTTGCCCACCCATCCCCTCAGCGGCACAAAGCAAGCTGATTAGGACTGAGCAGCGCGATTGCCGGGCTACGCACAAGTGAGTTTTCAAGTGAACAAATGGCTGTAGATGCACATTAAAGCAGGAAGAGGACACTAATAAGGAAACAATTAATTATTTCATGTTTTTTAGAACGGATTTTCTCCTACTCTTTCCTCTTATCTGGAACAAACAAAGCTATGAGGGAATAAATACAATTCCAGAGATAATCCACACTTTGGATCCTGGAAGCATTCAGTGCCGACTTCTGGAAAACAAAACAATGATAATGACTCACGCTGGGCCTGTGGGTGGCTCATCACAAAATCAGCAGCAGCTTCCATGCTCCCAGCTGAGATTGGCTTTGCTGGGTTGTGTTTTCACAGATCTCCAGGACTGCAATTTAGCACATGCAAATAGTCCCAGCAGCCAATCGCAGCCACAATACTAGAAAAGCATAAACATGCCATTTAGAAAAATGCTTTGCCATACAAAACATGATTACCTCCTTCCATGCCATTTCAGGCTATGGGAAGAAACACTATTTTTATTATGAAACATCTCTTCTCCTCCAAGGGGAAGAATCTATTTAAAGGCCTTTTAACCAAACATCTATTCATACAATTGAAAGCTTTGTGTACTACCATCGCATAAGCAATCTCATCTAGCTTTCAGAGCCTGCTGAACTGTACCACCTGGCTTAAGGTGTTTACAGCTAGCATCAGTTTGGTAAAAAAGGAACAGGTTACTTTTGGAAAGCGGCAAAAAGGGCTGCGGGAAGAGAAATGGACTGGTTTGGAGACAAAGTTCAGTAAGCCAGAAGCAGATCATTCTCACGAACAAAGCAGTAGGATTTGAGTTTCTTTAACGAACAGGGCTTTTCAACTGGGAACTGATGGCTGTGAATACCTCCGGAGGGGTCTGTCGGAAACAGAAAACAAGCGTACCATCAATGACCTGTTGGACAGGGAAAACAGGAAGAATTTTAGGGATGATACATGTTAAAAAAGGTTGAAAGCCACTCATCTAAAACAATGATTCTGGTAAGTATTCAAGCACATGATCATCTTAAAATGGAACTAGGTGCATGTGTAGAGTTAAACGTGCACTTAGACGGTTCGCTGAACTGAGACCTACCTCCGGAAATACTCCTTGGTCTTTGAGTGGTTGTGACCTAACGATCTTCACATGGCTCTTAAGCTGAAAGCATTTGCTCTGAAAATCATCAGCTTTAAATATCTGCTTATGAACCTGGATTCTTTTGTTACTTTTCAATTGGAAAAACAGGAACACAGAAGACAGTATTTTGTGTATACAATTATTCAGGAAAACCAATGGAAAAGCTAGAAAAATCTTTCATTAAATTCATGGTTAACATTTCCCACTCAGACTTACAGTTTATAACATGTCACAATTGCACATAGTGTTTAAACTGAGACAAACTCTTCCTCTTTCCTTAGTTTAGTTCGGGAAGTGAAAGAAGTTAAACTTTATTACTTTGCAAAACCACATAAACTTCCAGGTAAGAAGTGCCATAAACCAGCCAACCTCTGCTTCAGAGTACTATTTATCGTCCTGATTAGAGCTATTTAAGAAAATTCAGATGACGCTTATTTTGCCTGAATTTGCTCATTCACTGAAAGTAAAGCATTTCACAAATATGATTTGATATCAGTGACGCTCTGGTAGGACCCAGACAAGTTTCAAGACTCAGAAGACTAGGTGAAGATCCAGCAATTCCAGACGCCCAGCTCTGTAAGCCCAGACATCTGGCTGACAGCTATATATTGCCAAAGCACCTTACAGCCAGGGAGTCCCCACACCTGCATTTGCTTTTGAAGATTTATGAAATATTGTATTGCAAACTGAACAATAAAATCCTGCATAATATCAAAGACTTTCCTTTGCATAACTACACAGAACTGGCTGTGAGCACTTAAAAAAGATATGCTTATAACTTTAAGTTTATTATAATCTACATCTCTGAACTTCTGTATGATAGAAACCAAGCAATTTCACCACATAAAACCTCTATTAAAGCCATCATTTCTAGCTCAGCCAGAATAGATTTTTTTACAAAGATGCACAAGCACTATGGGGTTCCAGGAGAGATGCTTAGCATATGTCTACATAAGAGGGTTACTTCAGAATAAAAGAAAGTGTGGATTTAAAATGCTATAGCTATTCTTGAATAATACCCTAGAGGAGTGCTCCTATTACAAAATAAAAAAGATTTTTCAGAGTTTTGCTTAATTCATTTCCCAGGTGAAGTAAACTAAATCAGACAAAAGTATTCTTTCCACTAGCACATGAGTGTCAACAATAGGCATCATCCTCGAACAGCACAGGTACTTCATTTCCACTGGTCAGCAAGCGTTACTTTTCCAAAGACACACAACAGGAAGAAGGAGCCTGAGCAAAACGTACGCAGGAACACTGACACACTGAACAGTGGCAGAGAATGGCAGGCAAGGGACCTGGTGCAGGAAGGAAAAAGCGCTGATGACCCCCGGTGCAACACCACTGCTTCTCAGCCTTGCGACCCACTCCCATCTCCAGTTCAGTGGCATTAAGCCACCTTTGCCATCTCCCACCAGTAACGCACATACCACACTGAACTGCCACAGACCAGAAGGGCTCTCAGCGCTCCCTAAACTCAGCAAGGAATTGCAAGTTTTACTATCTGTCACCTACGTACGCAGAGCTATTGCTTCCATTAATTTGAAGCTGACTGCACAGTATTTGCTATGCACTATAACCCACTGTCTACTTGAATAAACAGCAGTAGGAAAATTTTCTAGAACGAGTGTATGTAAGTGAAGTGTACGTGAATGAATAGATCACTGCACAAGCAAAACAAGGAATGACTGTTCTGCTCATAAGCCAAATGCTAATCTTGAATATGCAATTGTACCTCTTATGTGTATGATTCCATTTGCATCTGCAGATGAGATGTCTTGCACATGCAGACACTGCAGACACGTTATGGCAGTGCCCCAAATAGTCTCAGGACAAATGCAAAGATGTGTATTGGCAGTAACAGACAGGCTAATAGCAGAGCCACAATCTGACCCTGCCTACTTAGACACAATGCTTGTTCCTATTGCCCCAAATATCAAACTCAGTGTTGTGATGCGTAGATAAATATGAAGACCTACTGTGCCAGACATTGTTTTAATTTGCCATAAACCCAGTATCAATCAGCAGATTTCCAGGAGCATCTCCAAATTTTACCAGTGTGAGAGTACCAGGGAAGCCAAGTTCAGGGTTTACTTTCAATATAAGCTTAATTTCTACTGAAGGCATCAATTTGCAGAATAGGGATTTAAACTGAGAAGTACTCTTATCTGAATGTTTGGTAATAGATTAGTCTCTGGATACAACCACGCCTCTACTACTGAAAACAAAGCTGAAAATGTATTGCTGCTGAGTGTTGTTGCTAGTTGATATGATGATGTGAGAAATATCTGTGGTTTTAGCAATGATGCATCCCACAGGAGAGTCTGTACAGGAGCCAAGGGCAGAACAGGCATGAGACAGAACCACTCACACAGAGCCAAGTAAGAAGTCCTGATGGAGGAGGACCGAAACACTCACTAGCAGAAATCTCCATGCTGCTATTAACGTAGTCTACAAGTACAGGGCCTTTTGCATCAAAGTGGCTGCAAACCACATACAGGTCACCTGAAATGTTTTTTCACAATTCCATTCGCAGTTATATCAATAATATGATGATTATCTGATGTTTACCTCGAACTTAACAACGTAGTAGCTATCTGTTTCATAACGTTGACTAGGAAAAATTCTGGACTGGCAAACCACACCTCCCAAGCAAAGGGGAAAAAGGTGTTAGCAGGGAAAATAAATTAACTAAAAAATACTTAACAAAATTAATTATGATTGCACCATCAAGAAGGGAAATATCTCTGCACATGCAATACAATCAGTCAGCTTACAAATTCCGAAACTAAGATAACAAGTGAAGCACCTGAAAGATGATACCGGACATTGCTAAAATACTTGCAAAGAAATACACAAAGAACTAGAAATAAATCTCTTGCTCTGTATTGCTATGAATTACTCGCACTTTTGTGGTGCCTTGGAGACCCATTAAGCCCCATTTTGCAAGGTGCTGCTCAAACAACCGAAGAAGCCTGCCCCTGCACAGACTAAGACAAGTGTCTGCAGACGTCAGAAGTGGAGCATAAGAAAACAACAGGCTAGACTTAGCTAAGAGTAAAAAGGTGGGAGGTCTTAGCATAACAGTATCAAAAATCTTGCTAATATTTTTGCTAGCATCACAACAGAGCTGCACAGTACTCTACAACTACCTTCAATATTTCACTAGTTTTCTTTGAAGTATCATGCATTGGTTTCTGTCAGAATCAGGAGTGGTCTAAGGCTCTGAGTCACCACAGCACAACACACGAGTATGAACCTGACTTTAAACATGTGCTTACATCTTTATGACTTGTTTGCATTAAAGAAAACATAGATAGGAGGAGGAGAAAATGGCTTGGTCAATCTGTCATTCAACTTAAGTGCACAAAGTGCCAAAGAGCTCATCATAAATCACATAGTACCAGGATAACTCTTCAGATCAGAGGATCAAGGGCATGTAAGTAGCTCACAGCACTCTATGCCACCACTGTTGTAGTCCACGTTTCCATGGTCCTTCCTCTCCTGTGATTTATAATCCTTTTGTTGGTTTACATCTCTGACTGGCATAGGCCCCACAGTATCATGCTGGGCACAGCACTACACCTTTAGGGCTGTTGCAGGAGGATAAACCTATCTCCTGAGGGAGGCTCACCTTTCGAAGAACTAGCAAGGAGATCTCCCCTCCAGCAGGCCCAGCCCACAGTGACCCCTTTATAGGTAGAAGCTTTTATTTTTACTGGACATTTTTCAAGAACGTAAAGCCCAATCTTAATGGAAAAGGAACAAACGCAGCCAAGAAGAGAGAACGTATTTTAGCAGCCTGATTCAAAACAACAGACCACATCTGGAGTGCTCAGGCTCACGGTGGCATGGGGCTAGCACCTGGGGAACAAGGTCAGTTGGAGATAACGATAGGAGATCATTCCCATGGACTGCCTCCTTGTAACACAACATCATGAAATACAAAGACCGTGCAATGTTCAGTATCACTCTGACAGAGCAAGAGAGATAAGGAAAGATTCAGTCACCACATATACATCAAACATGCTTCAGCACAGGATCCACAGTAAAGCCAAACCAGCTCAGCAGGACAACTATTAGGACACTATCATCAGCTTCTGGTTCACTGAAGTTACGGCCTAGCATGCCCTATGGCCTGAGCACCGCCCCGTTTTTACCAGGTTATTGTACTCTTTACTGCCCTAGGTTTCCAAAGGACAAAAAACAAACGTTCATGCACAGCACTATGAAGAAAACTCCAGTATATTCTTTCACTGAAAAGAGAACAATGCGTGTAATGCTTCCAAGCACAGCCACAATTTGTTCTATTTATTTATCATACCGTTCTTCAAAATACTTTCAAACAGCCAAGCCTACTCTCTCAAAGATTTCCAGCACGTCCGCTATTGCCATGAGCAGTCACAGACAACAACTTGCACACACGAGTCTCGTGGGAGGGAAGGGGATACTGAGGCATAAACAGGTGGCTATAACCATTAACAAATTTTCCTTAGCAAGGCCAAAAGGGAATCCAGGCTACCTCAGCAACAGCGTTCCCCCAAGCACAGCCTTTCTCTTCAATGGACAACACCAAGCATTTACGCAGGAGGCATGGAAATTTTTCTCCTCTAGGACCAAGATCACATATAAGGAAACAGCACAAGTGTTAGCAAGTGATACTTTAAAAAACATCCTTGTAAGCATCCGGTGCCCAAAGATTACAACGCTCAGGGTTTGATAAGCAGATCTACTCAGAAGTCAAGTAGAAACTGAAACCCAGTTAAGCTCAAAGCAGTAGGGTTAGTGCTGTAACTTCTGCAGATCTTAATAATAACATGATGTTTCTTTCTATAGGCATTTACCCAGCACTGTAGAAAGGGAAAGTCAGACTCACGAGACACACGTAGCACCAAAGAAATTGCAAAGACACCACTTAAAAAGCTTCAACAAGATCACACTAAAACTCAGGGGTAGTGCCACACGAAATCAAGGCACTTGTACACTTATTCCCCTCTTCAAAAAGCGCTCAGGTACAGCTCAAGATCAAGCATATCCTTCAGCCCTTCACCCCACTGCACTCCCCATCCGGGTGCAATGCTCCCTCCCCAACAGGCTGGGAGCCAAGAGAGGTGCTGGGCACCTCCCGGCCCCCCATCAGGAGTGGCCAGGGATTTCCCTTTTGCTTCTAGGGGCATCCCCGCTCAAAAACGCATTTAACGCCCTCCACCAGAAAAACGTTGCAACATTGCTACTACAAACACAAGGTATAGGGAGCTCTTACAGTAGGCCCAACCTGATAGTTGCATGGGGCCATAGGTGCTCTGGGGGAGGTTATCCCTATCCTGACCAGGTGGTAATGGAGGCCATGGTTGGGGGTCCCAGGTAGGATGGGAGATACAGGGATGCCATGTGGAGAAGAGGGACCTGTGTGGGTGTGGGCTGCACGTGGGATGGGGGTCACTAGCGAGGGTCATGTGTGAGGTAGGGATCTGTGCAGGGAAGAAGGACCCGGGTGGGGGTTCTGTTTGGGTGGGGGCTGCAGGTAGGGTGTGGAACCTGCTTAAGCACGGGAGACACAGGTGGGGTGGAGGCCTCGGGTGGATGGGGATGTGGGCTGGGGATGGTGCCACGGGTGGGGAACCTGGGAGCGGACGGGAACCTGTTTTGGGGGATCGCGGGTTGAGGGGCACCCGGGATCGGGGATGCCCGGTGGGGTCAGC